>NW_028327176.1:103431002-103583502 GCF_987537825.1 Furipterus horrens | reverse complement strand
AGCTCCCTATATGTAAAATGGAGATTGAGTATTGCAAAGACTACCCAAAGCCAAATGGAATAATGGGTCTGCAGGTGTTTTGAAAATGTAAAGCAGTACACATTAAAGCACTATCGTGGTGCTATACCTTCTATGATATCTTGTTTATGTGTCAGCAAAACACAAGAATACTTGATAAAGACAATGACCAAATTAACCAATTCCATTTTTTCAGGGTAGTAAAAGGATTTGCATGCTGTTAGACTATATAGAGCTTTTCTCACTTATGTTTTGTGCAAAGACATTAAAATTGCATGTGCCCTTTGAGCCCAGAAAACTTTTTACCAAGAAGTCAGATGTCAGGGAGTAAAGCAAGTCTGGTTGTCCACTACAGAGTACAGTTACATTAAAAAGTATAATGATCAATTTCTGAGGGGTATTGAAGGTTCTCTTGTGACACGGAACTGTCAGTGCTAAAATTGGGGAAGTCCCAAAGTGGGAGACAAGTGAGTCATTCTGAGAAGCATGATGCAGGCATTGGAAAGAACCTGGACTGAGAATTGGATGCCAGATATTTTAATCTTAGCTGCAGTACTTGCTGATGTAATGACTTTGGGCAAGTCGGTCACTTATTCTCTGAAACTTGATTTCTCCATGTGCAAAATTAGAGAGTTGAACATAGAATCTACCTAAACAGCACATATATTAAGTATGTACTATATTTTGAATATGTAAGAAATATTCCCTAGGCCTTACCTTATGGAATCCTCCCAACAACTCTATGGTGTAAGTACTATTACTGTTCCCCAGTGACAGACAACACAGAAGACTAAGAAAGGCCCAGATTCAAAAACACCAGGTGAGGCAATATATCATAGCCACAATGAACATGGCCTCTTGAGTCAGAGCTCAATTCTCAGCCCCACTACATGCTGGATGTGTTACCTTGGCAAACTCCTTAATCTTTGTGCCTCAGTAATATGGGAGTTTCTTACTCGATCATACAGAGTGCTTCAAATAATGCCTGGCACAAGTTTAAACTATGCAAGTGTTTGTTAAATAAATAAAAAGAGGCACCCATGCTCTTAAACACTCACAGACTGCTGCCCACCTCAAAGATCTCTTGCGATTTCATTTGCCCCCCTCTGCACAAAGGTCAAGAAAAGACCTCTAAATGCAAAGCATGTCTGTGATAATGAAGGGCTAAGAGACTGCCCCCATTCCCAAACCATAGTCTTAAAGAAAACACTGCTATGTCTCATGGAGTGTTTGTGTGATTGAGAATCTGTGAATTCACTCCTGGATATCTTTAAAAAAGAAAAGAAATCAGTACAACCTTTGTGCTGTGCTTTGACATTAAATTTGCAGGCCTTCACCAGTTTGTAACTCATTTGGAACCTTTAACATCACTGAAGCTTAGAGTTTCTTCATTGTAATTATCTGAGGACAACAGAGTTTTTAGTTCTTCGACCAGCATAAAAAGGTTATTATGTTTCATCTTTCAATAGATCATTTGAAGGGATTTTGCTTCCATTATGTTTCTATTGTTTTAAATGTAATATCTAAGATGAAAGAGTTTGACTTTAACTTCTAACATTATCGCAAAAATTACCAGATAGCTTGTGAAATCAGTTGTATTATTTGCTAGTTCCTATGTATTATACACAATTCATTCAGTAAGTTTTCACTGAGTATGTATTACCTGCTAGGCACACTTATTTAATAACTTTCTTTGGAAGGGTTAAAGCAGTTTCCAAGATATACATACTAAGTCCCCTAATTTGCCATTCAGAGGAAAAGAAGAAAGTCATAGAAACTCAATGATACATCAAACAATTTACAAAGAGCTCCAGGAAGCTGATACTGTGATTCATAAAAGAACATCAGTTGGCTAAGTCTGTCCATTGGTAGGATGGCCTCACAAGTCTCCTTGTCAGCTACAATCAGACATGGATGGGCACAAAGCTGACTTCCTCATTCTGCTTAGAGGTTTCTCCTTCAGTCTTTAATTGGCAAACCAACCTGAATTGCTGTGGTTTCCCAATTCCTAAGTGCAGATTTAAAAACTGTTGCTGCTAGAAGTTTCTTTTGCTATGTGTGGCTGGGTCATACCTTTCTATTGCTAGTAGAAAGGAAAACGGAGAACCATAATTCCCGCAGTTCCTTTGCCCAGCCTAGTCTCAGTGATAGTAGCTGAAAATGCGATACTCATTCAGCAACTGATTATAATTAAAAATATCAGAATAATTAAAGTCCTCAGCTTGACAAGCAGAGCCATAACTTTGCCTTCAGACATTCCTCTCTAATTAGTTAATTAATCCTAATGCAAATTATAAGCAATAATTAGTCAGCCAAGCTTGACATAAAAGTCTGCTGGCTTACAGCTAAAAGGCTTTCTGGTTGCTGGTTTGTAGTTTCTAAAGGTGTCTTTTGTCCACTCATGGTTTCTGTATCCATCCGACTTCGAACTTTCTGCCAACGCATAGATATGCGAAGCAATTTGTGCTGGAGAAAACCACAGCTATAAAAACCTGTATTACCACAGGCATTTTTCAGTTTGACATAATAAATTGCATACTCAGTATCTGTATTGAATATCAATTTGGAATATATCCTTTTCAGGGGAAAAAGAAGTGGAGTGAGAAGATAGAGAAGAGGTGGGCTATTTTGACCTAAACCATGGTCTATGATACTCTTCACATTCATTTGTACTAGATAACTGGGATGCTTTTTAGCATGTGCCAGAAACTGAGTCATAATGATGCATATATGAAATTTGATATCCCTGTAATAGAAAAGCCAATATTTGATCCAGATTTTCAGTGAATTTAAACAGATTTGGGACCTGTTAAGTGAGATAATTTGAATTATCTTCTAATAAATCTAAAGCTAACATATTGTATTTACTATATATATCTCTACTACTAAAGAGCAAAATGTCCTCCTCCTAAAGCTGAGAGGTACAAAAACATGATCTTACAGAACACTGGGTCAATAGTTTCTGGACATCTCATACAAATAAATACTCTACCACTAGTCAGTCCAACAGAGAAGGAAAACTCTGATTCCAAAAAAACCTCCGCTGCCTTGCGGCATACCTCTTCAGGGGAAAGGCTAAGGGAGTAAACCCCGACAGAAAATCCGGAGCCGGAGTCCCTAAGGCGGTTTGACGTTGTCGTCAACACCGGCAACTCCTGCGGCGCACCTGAAGCCAAGCTGTATTGACTCCGTCTTTCCCTTGGACCCTTCAGCTGCGAAGAGAGGGGGGGTCTGCTGCATGGGCAACAGCAGACCCTCCATATCACCCTGCCCAGGCTCTGTAGTTTCAGCTTCACTGGAGAGGACACTCCAGCGTCATCGCAAGATGTCGATTCAACACGGGAGGAGACAGATACCATGTCACTCCCGAGTCGGACTGCACAGCCATTCTCGGCGGTGCAGATAGACTCTTAAGAAGCTACACCATCGTCTCTCGAGACGGACGGCTGCCGACGACGAGTCAGTCCAAATCTTCACAGTCTAATGACCCAAAGGGTCTGTCCTATGGACAGAGGGTAATCCCCGAAAACATGATGTCAGAGTAACAACAAAGCTAGAGCTAAATCAACATGGAAATGTAAATCTCTCTCAAGTGCTGTCTTTGGCCGTAACTCCAAAACTTGGAAAGAATATTTTAGTAGATTGATTGCAAGAATGGCCTAAATTATTCCTTTCCCTGTAGCCATGCCTCTTGCAAAGTGATTTTGTAGCTCTTCCCATTAGGAAGCTGAATTTATTTCTCCACTACTTGAATCTGGGTTTGTCTTATGACTTGATTTGGCCAAAAGGATGAGGTGGAAGTGACAGGGTGCCAATTATAAGCCTAGGCCTTAAGACATCTTGCTAACCTTTGCTTGCTTTCTTGAAACCCTGACTCTACCATGAGATTAGCTGAGGCTAGCCTGCTGGTGGATAAAAGACAGTATGACAGTGTGGTGATTGCTAGGGGAAGAGAGGTATAAAAATTAAATTAAAAAATACATTATTAGATGGAGACAAAGCATCCTGCCTGGGCCCTCTAACACCAGTTGACTCATTAGCTGATAACAGACAAATGAGAAAGTCTAGCAAAAATCAGCTAAGAATAACAGAACCACCCAAGTGACCTATGAACTCGCGAGCTAAATAAATTTAGTTTGATGTAAGCCACTAAATTTTGAGATGTGTTGTTACACAGCAATAGCTAACTTACACAAATATAAACAGAATAACATAGTCCAGTGCTTCCTACCCTAGTGGAGCAGAAGAATGGGCCCTCATCTCACCATATCTGTAAAATCTCCAAATATTCAGATCTCTTCTTACTTACTGGGGGAAGAGAAAAGAAAATAATACAGACTATTTTCATCGTCTTATTTGAGCATTCTCTAATAACTTCTCTAGGTTCTTTCTCTCAGTCTAAAAAAAATTGCTCAGGGCTCTCTCAACATAAATATAATTCTCCCACTAATAGTATCCAATGTGCCCCACCACACCACTCCCAACTACAATCATAACTTTCTCTTTTCTATAGGCAGTAAACTTTTAAATGAAGAGTCCACATCCATTCTTCTACTTCCTCGGTTTCCTTTTATCTTCCAAGCTGTTATAAGCTGATAAGCTGTGTTGTATCTCTACCACTGTACTGAAACTCAATTTTGTTATAAATGGCTTCTTAATTGTCAAATCCAATGATAATTCTCCCATCCCATCCTTTTCTTAATGTACACTTTTACTGAAGTGTCTATCTATATCTCTTTTTATATATGTATATATAACATAGTCCAAACTAACCTTCCAAATTCAAGATGCTTAAATTAATCACATTTGCAAAATTCTTTCTGCCATGTAAAGTAACATATTCATAGATTCCAGGGATTAGGACACAGATACCATTGGGGAGACATTCTGTCTAGTATGCCATGTAACTGTTACCCAAATGGAACTTAAAAAGTAATCTCGTGTCCCCTTTCAGCCCTGTCTACTACTCCCCATGGGTAACCACCATCTTAATTTCTAGTACCATAGATTGGATTTGCTTAATTTAAAATTTATATAAATAGAATAAGGCAGAATTTACTTTCTATATCTGGCTTCTTTTGATAATATTGCTTGAGAGATTTATCTGTAATGTTTACTTTTATCACAGTATGGTATTCCAATATATGAATATATCACAATTTATTTAACCATTCTACTATTGCTGAACTTGAGTCATTTCCAGTTCTTGGTTATTACATAGTGTTGCTATTAATATGCAAACATGTTTGCTGGCCTTGGCCAGTGTGGCTTAGTTGGTTGAAGCGTCACCCCATAGCGAAAATGTTGTGGGTTTGATTCTAGGTCAGGGCACATATTTGGGTTTCAGGTTCCATCTCTGGTCCAGGTGTCCACAATCTCCAGTCTGGGAACATTTGGGAGGCAACTAATTGATGCTTCTCTCTCATATTGATGTTTTTCTCTCTCCCTTCCTCCTTTCCTTCTTCTTCTCTCCTTTTCTGTCTCTCTAGAAGCAATGAAAAAGTGTTCTTGGATGAGGATAACAAAAAAATATTTTTCTTAATGTTTGTTGAATCACATATAAATACATTTCTTTTTTATCTCTTAGTAGATGCAGTTTTCAAATTTCTAGCTACTCCCTAGCCTTTCTTACACTTGGTATTGTTTCACTGTCCATAATTTTGATCACTTTTTAGTATTTGACACCTTAGTCTTCTGGAAAACCTCTCCTCCCTTGGCTTCTAAAACATCACTCTCATACCATTCTGATTATTATTTCTCAGTTTGTATTATTAGAGCTTTCTCTCTTTTATATCACCACCTATGTTTATTTTTCTTTCTTTCAGCAACTTCCCTTACATTATTTTTCAATTTTATTGTCAACTCTTCATAGTAGATTAATACAAGTCCTTTCATAATTTGTTTCTTAATTTTGATCTAACCCATCAAGAATGAAAAAAATGTCTGCTCACCAATGTTCTCTTTCTGTTACCATCCTAGATGTATACTCAATATATATTTCCAAGCCTCCTTGCAGTTAAATGAAGCAGATGACTGAGTCATAGTCACAGAATGAGGGCAGAGGTGATGTCTGACATTTTCAGGCAAACACCTCCTTCCCAAATACCCTATCTCCCATCCTCTGCTTGGAGAAGGGCTACCTAACACACATCAAATGTTATATAAAAGAGAAAGATGCTTTTATAGCATTAAGCCATTGGGATTTAAGGGTTTCCTGTTATAGTGGATAATATACTAGGACAAACATAAGACATTGGTAGCTTGAAGTGAGATGCTGCATAAACAAACATCTCAAATATATACAATATATGGCAAAAAGAGAGATAAAATACCAGATATAGCAAACTATTGATCTATATTACGTAGTGGCAAACTTTTTTTAAACTGTCACCTGAAATAACATTAGAAGAAGACTTTGTGTCTACTGAGCTAGCAGTTCTATAGGAGGTGACTGGAAGGAAGTGGTGATAATGTATGTTGGCAGTTTGACAAGGTATTTCAACAAAGAGATGAGCTCATGAGAAATTAGGCTATTTGTTAAGAAGCAATAAAATAAAAGAAACAAGATTAAAAATCATAAAGCTTTAGAAAAACTAAGTTTTCCTAGACCTCACAAAGTAGAAAAGTAAGATTGATAATGCTGTTGACAAAGACCCCTTAATATCCAGTCTTGGGCAAAGGGTTGGCCTTCCCACTATAACCATAACTTCAAGGTAACAAACATTAAATTGAAAGAAAAGAGATGCTTAGGAGTAAAGAAACAAATAAGTACATTTGGGGATAATGTCTAGAAAAGAAATTTGGATATGACATCTGACACATGGAACTCTTTGGAAACAAATAGATTAGAAATCTATTAAGTTGTTCAGGAACTGCATTGTAAAAGAAGCCATTAACCTAGATATTAAAAGTATCTCATGACTCAAGATTTAAAATGACTCCTTCAGACTCCCAGCTTTTTAAGAATAAGAACTTGCCTTCAAAATATGCACAGCCCCAAGGAGGGAGGACTTGACACCACCCACCCCCTTCAGATAAGCACATGTCAGGTAATAAACATAGCAAAACTTCCACAAAGGATAGAACCATGGAGAAAAATGGGAAGAAGTTCCTCCCAGAGGTCTCATCAAATAACTTCTCTTATAGTGGGAAGAAACTTCCAGGACTCCCAGCACTGTTACCGACCAATGACTATATGTCACTCCCTTTTGTGAATGGTGGTTTGTAACACTTACGATGATGCACCCCATTACAAGACTGAAAGACATAATTCTCCAGCTGTTTGGAGTGCTGAATACAAACCACAGACAACACTTTTCATAATTGTCTCAGCTGAATAAAATTACTTCATATTTTGTACACAGTCATGCCCTTTCTAGAAGTATTCAAATCAAATAACTGGTCAACCTAGGGTGTAAAGGTCTTGCTTCCTCACACAACCTTGGGGCAGTTCTAAAGGGTCATCCCAGCTTCATCATGAGGTTGGCTGAGAACTGTGTTCAAACTGCTTATTTCTCTTCTCTTCCAGAGGTAGGGCTCTCAAGAGCCCTCCCGACAACACTTCTGCCTGATAATCTCTGTCTCAGAGTTTGTTCCATGGAAAGCAAGCCTGTGATAGAGATTATATTGCAATTAACCTGTCCCTGACCCTCCATTACACATTAAATGGAGAAGAGGTGTGGATAATTTTCCTTTATTGTTTGTATATCACCATATTGTGACTGCCTGTCTAGAGATCCTGGCTGTGAAGATACAAGCAATGACAGATAGAACTTTGGGTTGAAAGAAGCAAATAGATACCTGATGACAAGAGGGGCAAGAGATGGCAGTATTTATCCACATCTATGCTTCCTGTGAAAGGATAGTAAGGGTCTCCAAATAAATTCCACCGATTCTAAATTCTCTAGATAGATGGCTTTGATGTTACTTCATTTTTACTTTAAAAATTAACCTTTCTCTTTGGCACCATCAATCACTGCTTCCTTAATCAATAAGTAATTTAATTAAATCAAAATTTAATTGGTGTATGTCTGTATGTCTTATTTGCTATTGTAAAGAAAAGTGAAGGAGTAGGCATCATTGGGGAGACAGTGATGGACGAGGAAAGGCCAGGCTTTTCCATTTGAAAGAGTGCATTTACGCAAGTGATGGTCCCTCCCTCCTCAAACAGAAAATGTGCCTTTACATCTGTGTGGCTACAATAATCATCAAAGCCCTGACTTGGAGTGAGAGAAATCAGTCCATTAAAAATCTCCATCTTTAAGTCATATGACATTTCCACTAGCACAAACTCACAAACTCATACTTCGAAAAAAAAAAAAATTAACCAACCACCCCTTAAAAGGTTTCTGCTTTCCACTTTTCCCTCCAGCATACATTTATTCTTATCATCCTCCTCATCCAGTAGTATTTATTAAATGACCACATTTGCATGGCACCGTACCTGTGATTTTCCATTTCTCTCCAAGCATGATTTCTTGGTTTAGAAGTTTTAATGGCTGCTCCTTTGAAAATGTCTTAAGAGGGTTTTGACTGTAATTCCTTTTCTCCTAGCTCTTATTTAATAGGTACCAATGCCTATCTTTTGCCTGGGGTGTTGGGCTAGGGAGAGGAAGATTCATTAACCATGGTGAGTTATGGATTTCAATGCCCTGGCTACTTCATTTCTCATATCCAAGTAGATCATTTCCTCCCTAGTCCTCCTGAGCCCAAGGATGCATATATTTTAAGTAGCCTTAATCTGCTTCATTAGGACATTTTTTTAACTCTACAAAAATGATACCACCAATATTACCATATTACTTCTGGTGATGTGCATGGCAGTATCATTATACATTTAGACTAGCTGGCAGTAATACCTGTAGTCAAAAGAGTAGGAAAACCATATGATTTTAAAGCTTAGAGATATTGAAATTAATCTCATTTTCAGATATAGAACCTTAGATCCTGGGAGGTGAAGTACCTTGCCTAAGGTTAAACACTAGTGACTAGCAGCTGAAAAAGTGTCAACTCTTCAGTATCCAGACTCATAACCTTATTTGCTTCCTCACTGCCTACTTTGGAGTATTAAAGCAGAGTGATGTTAATGGCAGGAAAGGCTCCAGGGTGTTTTGGAGTCAGAAATAGATAGTGGCATGATCCATGGTTATTCTACAGCATACTACAAAAGAGAAAATGTGGGGTTAGTATGACCTGGATACATTTCATTGGACAATTCTTTCTTCTGCTCCCTTTTTATGTGTCAATAAATAGTCTTACTAGGCCTTGCACCCTGAAATAGTAGCAGAGACTTCTCCCTATGAGACCAGCCATATCTTCTCTTGGCAGACAATTATCTCACCACCCCCACTGAACTCTCTAGATTTCAGCATCAAGTAATGAGCCTTAAGAAGCAGAGTTGTACTTGTATCTGAGAAAAATGGTAACTACTTTGGTTCAAGACTGTGACTACTTCTGATCAAATCTGGCCATAATAAAACTGTATAATAGGTAAAGTTTATTTTTTATCTCTTTTCTGGAGTACTGATTCCCCACTAGGGTGATTTTGGCCCCAAGGGATATTTGGTCATGTCTTGAGATACTCTCTTGTCCCAACTGAGAGGGGTCTTATTGGTATCTAATGGCAGTAGCCCAAGAATGCTACTAAATATCCTACAGTGCATGGGACAGGCCATATAACTTACCCAATCAAATGTCAATTCACTAAGGTTGAAGAATCTGCCTTTGAACCCTGGCATTATGAAGCCACTGGCCTACCACTCTTTGGTTACTTAGCTTTTGGTTATCACAATAAGATGTTTTTCTCTCTAGATCTCTCTCATTAGCAGAGAACTTAGGAAGCACATGAAAGAAAAACTAAGATTCTGAACTAGTAGTAAGGATTCCTGGCTTCACAAACCTTCAATTATGTGATAATCTACAAAATAGGGATAAAACTTATTCTTATATCATTGCATTGGGATAAAGATAATAAATTAAGAAAGTGTCTGTTAAAATGCTTGATGAACTCTAAAGTGCTGCACAGATGCATGGTATTATCAGGTAAGTATTAATTAACAACAAAGAAATGGGTTGCTCGTAGTGAAATTTCAGACACCATGACAACAGGTACTTCCAGTTCAGAAGCTTATTCACCTTCTGTCTAATTTCCACAACAGAGCCTGCAAATTCTTCACTAATGTTCAATGCCAGTTCCGTCTTTACTGTTTTTAAATTTTTCTGCATTTGGATTAACACATGAAAAAGTGCTCTCAGCACTAATCACATGGAAGACACTTAATAAACTATTGACACATGAATTATTTTACATAGTTCCATACATAGCTACAAGGATAAAGACTTTTCCACCTCTTCAAATTTATAAAAACTCACATTTAATAAACCTCTCCATGGTTTATTGAACTTATTTTTTTATCATCATAACAAAAATTGGTGAATTAGCCCAATAGAGTTTATTTACTGGACTTAATTTGATTTTGCAATTAATACATCACATTGCATTAGGGACTGCAGGTGTAAATAACCACAGAGGCTAACATTTTTCCAGCCCAGCCCTGTGTTAGTCACTGCAGCAAGCACTCCATTACCTAGCATTCCTAAAAGCATGTAAAGTAGGCATCTATCCTATTTGATAAATGAGACAACTGAGATTCAGAGAGTTTAAGTGATTTATCTAAGAAACTCAGCTAATAAGCATAAGTACTAGAACTGAGGTTCAAACTCATGTCTATCGGGTGGGCAATACCAAGATCTGCCCCAGTGACCCCTAAAGCCTTCTCTAGTTCTAGATATGTGCTAAAAATATTCATCAAAACCCCTGCATAACCAGGCACCTTGATAAGAGTCATTCTGTGCTACAGAATGAGGTGATAATGGTCACAAGACCCAACACTAATGGGAATGCTAGCATTTCTCAGGTCAACCCCAACCAGTACCCACTAGCATGAATGAATAACAAAAATACCAAAATCCTTCTCTTTTATCAACTGCTTAAAATTTGTTCACAATTAAGAATGGGTTCATCACCTCATTTGTAGGTTTTTGTCATGTAAGTTATCCCAAACTTGTGATGTGATGAGGACTAGATTAGTGACTGAGGATTTGTTTCAATTCTAAAAGAATGAAGGCTGACTCAAACAAGTCTGTTATTTCCTACATATCAAATTCAATCCTGTTACATTCAGTGAGCACTTGCAGAACCAGGACTGTGTGCCTAGTGCTGTGGGAAACAACAGTGGACTGACATGAGACTGCCTTCAAAGAGTTTACTTTATTGTGAGGGAAATAAGAGTGAATAAGAGAAAAATAAAAGCCAACTGGCACCCACATAGTAAACTTCATATGATCTAGCTTATTCATCAATGCATACGTTTCTTCTCTGATAGACTCATGTATTCAGTAAACACAGAGGTGCTATGAGGTGCCATTCCCCACCCCACCATTTAGTGAGTATGAGTGTACAATATGGACCATCAGTACTATAGTGAAAGAGACTGGTGCCATCAGGTATGATCATGGAAACTTCAAGATGATGGTAGAGCTGACTTAGGATAGAATCTCCCAGTACAGGGAACATTTGTATTATCCTCTAGGAGCATGTTTTTGGGCATAATCTGGTGAAGTTCTATTCAAGAACTAATAATTGGCTACTATATTGCTATGGGCTACAGGTGTTCATAAGCCATCACTATGTGACTTCTCTGCAGCAATAATCTAAAAATACTGACCCAATGCCAAAATTTCAATCAAAAGTGGAGGAAACAGCCTTGACCAGATAGCTCAGTTGGTTAGAGCATCATCCCAATATGCCAAGGTTATGGGTTCAATCTCCAGTCAGGGCACATACAAGAAGCAACCAATAAATGCATAAATAAATGGAACAACAAATCTCTCTCTCTCTCTCTCTCTCTCTCTCTCTCTCTCTCTCTCTCTCTCTCTCTCTCTCTCTCTCTCTCTCGTTCACTCCGCCACTTTTTTCCTCCCACTTTCTAAAATCAAATTTTTTTTTCAATTCAAAAGTGGGGGAAACAAAACAAAAAATTCTCACATTTCTTTGATGCATGTATATCTCCTTCTAGTAAAAGTAGGAGCATTTTTATCATTTCAAGCCCCTAAGCAACCAAAACCACATGCCGCAATAGAAATACCTAATCATGTTGACAACAGAAACTCTCATACATGCAAAGGAGAGAAAGACGTTTTGCATGCATTTTCTCATTTTACATGCATGCCAACATACTCTTTTCATTTCCTCTGTCTTCATTTAAAAAATAATTCTATAAGTGCTTTTAAAAATTCCAAAAGTAAATTAAAATTAAAAAATGCAAAACAAAAATATTATGGGCATTCTCCCAAATATAAAAATTGGAATAAAATTATATTATGCAGAAATAAAATATTTCTTTTCAATGAATAAAATAAAATATTCATTTTGCACATAGTCTACTTATATTTGGTTTAGATTGTAAGTTGGTAAAATTTTCAGCCTTGAGTGAATTTTTACTTTTGCAAAAGCATGCTTTTTGAAAATTTCAGTATGAAATCAGAAATAAATGGAAAAGCAATGAGGATAAATTTTATAGCAGAAAATCAATATGTTGATACTATTTCTTCTTTATTTTTCATGGATCATATGTGGCAAAAAATATTCCTAACATGGCATCTTTTTAATTTAAAATGTTTTTTTCAATTATAGTTGACATTCAATATTATATTGATTTCAGGTGTAGAGTATAGAGGTTATACTTACAAAGTGATCCTCTTGATAACTTTTGAACCCACCTGACAGCATACATAGTTATTACAATATTATTGACTATAACAGTGACTGTTTGTAATATGAAACCTTAATCTAGTGAATACTGTTATGGATTATTTGACATCGTTATCTTGAGTGTGTACTATGATCTGTATTTTTTGTGTATAGTCTGGTGGGGGTATGGATGTATAAGAGGTGGTTAGTAAGTTACTTATAGAAAGCCTTCACTTTTATTATCATGACTTTGCTGCTGGCTACTGATCTGGAAGCAAAATCTCCTTGAGTTCAGGATCTCTCAGTAGTTGGATCAGTGGGGCAAGAGTTATGAATGTCATAGTGAAGTGATGAAGATGAACTAGTAAGTTATATTTTCTTCAAATTTTTGAGCATTTGTCATATAAGCATAGTTATTGAAACTGCAGGACTGGTGAAATCTGAGTAAACTGAAGACTGGTAAAATTCAGTGAGGAACACAGTACAGAGGATGTTTGGAAAGGCAAGAATTACCAATGGGAAGCTGATTCTCTAAGGCAGAGATGAAGGAAACAAGCAGTTCAGGAGCAGAGGTTGCCACGGGGATTCCCCAATAACAAAAACCATGTAAAAGGCAATAAAGATAGTAAAAATATAGGCTAGGAACTTGAATGGCTCTCCAAATTCAGAATATTAAGTTTAGAAAAGAATCCTGGACTGAAGTCAGAAAATCTGGTTCTGAGTCCCAGAATTCAGCATTTTCTATGTTATCCTGGAAAAATAACATTTCTCTTAGCCTTAACTTCCTAATATATATACTGTTAGATTGCTAATATTCAATGCTGAATTATTACATATTGGGAAAACAAATGAGGTCATGATAAGTTTGTATTGGAAAGTTACTTACACTGTCCAAAACACTATAAATGAAGCAAATTGGTTAAAAAAAGATTTGCAGCCTTGAACTATTCTAGGACCATGAACTCTCATTTTTATCTAGCTATTAATAAGAATATGACTTCATTTTCGTGATCTGCTTTCAAAGGCCACTAGTTAAATAATAAAACTATATGACTCACTGAGAGGTATTGTCATGTATATAATGCAACACCATGTAGCTTCAGTAGGTTTCTAGTTCATTACAAACACAAGAAGTCATTTTAACATATGTAGTAACCAACTTTGCTGCAATAAGAAGTAACTGCAAATCTCAGTGGTTTAGGACAAAAACATTTACCTGCTTTTTATTATGTGTCAGAGCTGAATTTTATCTATGATAGCTCTACTTCATATGTTTTCTTATTCTGGTTGAAGAAGTAGCCCTTATTTGGGATATTCCTTCTTGTGACAATGGAAAAAAGCACAAGAGAAGGCAGAAACATGCACTGCCTCTTAAAACTCCTGCTTGGGTCAAGCACTTGGTTGTTTCTTCTCACATTCCATTAGCTGAGCAAGTTATTTGGCCAACTGACAATAAGGTAAGGCAGTAAATTCTGCCTACAAGAAGACATTTTATGGCAAAAAATGATGGGAAATGGTTAATCCTCCAACAGGGAAGGGATCAAAAAGTTGGAAAAATAATACAATCTATTTGTTGATTCATCATTTTTTTAAAATTTCAAAACATGTTAGTATTGATTTTTGTCAAAGTTAGTTGAAAAACTAGAGATTAGTTCATATACCATATGTGTGAAATAAAGTAAAAGTAATGAAAAATAAGAAATAGGGGGAAAATAAAAATAGAGAGAGCCTTTATGTTGCATACCTCATGTGGCTCACCTAAGCTACCTTTAATGAGAGGCTTGATTCTTAGTCTCTTGACTTTAGTCACCAGAAACAAGAGAAAAACTCTCCTAGCAGAGTATAAGGCTTTCAAACTTGTTAACATTTTAATCACTTGATATTAAAAGGAAAAATTTATTTTAATATACTCTTTAAATGTTTAATAAATGCTTGTGTTTGTATCATCAAATATATACAAACTTCCTGATCTCCATATTTCCTGGGATTTTTTCTCTTATGGCTATTCACAACTAATTTAAATTTGCAAGTTTTAACCATTTAACTTCCCGAGAAAGGAAATTGAAACAACAAAAGCAAATGTGTCCCCAACTCACGTATGGAAGTAGTTATTTCAGGTTAATTATTATCAAGAACTGTGCAAAACTAAGTATGTGATTAAACATTAGCCTGTGAGATGTTTAACAGTGGGGTTCTACAATAAAAACAGAATATTATCCTTTCCAGGTTTTTTCTAAATGGTCCCAAACTACATATGCAAATAAAGCTAATGTCTAAATAATTAAATGATAATGTCATTATTATTCGATGTAGGAATACACTTGAGAATCAAATTGAATCAGTTTTTCCCCCCTTGTGGCACAATAACAATTCATATTCAACCTTAATATATTCCTTGGTTAACAGAAAAATCAGTCTGTTTACTCATTGGCTTCTAGAAAAGAGAACTAGGCCCATGTAACTGAGGGACAGAACAGTGACAAACAAAAACAACAACAAAAGCACAATAGCCCTGTGCTAAATGTGAATTAGGCTAAAGAAGGGCAACCTTGTACCTTTGTTCTAAATTCTTTTCTCATCCCTATTCTTTAGGCATTTAATGCTTTCTGTCCCTGTAGCACCTCACTCCCTAAGACTGGCCTGCTCATGAGAACATAATCAATGTGCTACCTCTCCCAGGAGTATTTAAACTTTCATTTAGCCTCCTTTGTGCATTGAAAAGTTCCATTCCCTTTAAATACTCAGAGTACTCAATAAGTGTCATGTTTAGTTCTAAGCACATTCCATATATGAACCCACTTAATACTCACAATAACTCTGAAATAAGTACTCTTATTATTCCTGTTTTACAAATGAAGACAATGAGTCACAGAGTGAATGGGTAATTCTCCTATGGTGAACCATGCATTCTGATTTGGGAGCTTGGGTTCTTGCCACTAGAGCTGTATAAGAGGGAGATTCTCATACCTGAATCATTGCCTCCAAATCCTTTCAATTATTATTTGGTTGTGTGATTACTAAATGTAATCTTGCAGCATTAAAACCCACAGAAATGTATGATACATTTTTTAACAGAATCTCTGAACACTAACTGGGAGAACAATGCCCTAACAAGGGCTAGGCGAATGGGTTTAGGAAAAGGTCTTCACACATTTTCAGTCCAAGGACCCCTGGGTCTTTCTAATCTGTTATCTCATTGCTGACACTAAAGAGATTATTCATCCAGGTTCTCCAATACTTTTCCATTAGTTTTGTTTCATTTGCTGGTACAACATTTTCTGATACAATCATTATCTCATGAGATAATGGCAAATCCTGAAAGGACCTGCTAGAACCTCTCAGATATGTTTCCTATATGCTGCTACCAAAACTGGTTATGGTAGAAAAAAAAATTTTCTAAAAAGTGAATAAACTTTTTAAAATCTGTTAAGCCTGTTAAAAAAATAAATCAGACAAGATGTACACAAATGTCTTCCTAAGTATTTTATACTTTTTGATGCTATTGTAATGGTATTGTTTTCTTAATTTCATTTTCCAATAGTTTGTTCTTAGTATAAAGCAATGAAACTGATTTCTGTATATTGGTTTTGTATCCTGAAACTTTATTGAACTCAATTATTAATTCTAACCATTTTTTGGTGAAGTCTTTAGAGTTTTCTATATGTAATATAATGTCATCTGCAATAGAAACAGCTTTACTTCTTTCTTTCCAATTTAGATGCCCTTTATTTATTTTTTCTTGCCTAATTTCTCTGTCAAAGTCTCTCATTTTTATGTTAAATGAAAATGGCAACAGTGGGCATCCTTGTCTTGTTCTGATCTTAGAGGAAAAAGCTTTCAGCTTTTCACGCTTGTTATTCCCCCCATATCCCATTTGTTGAGAGTTTTTATTATAAAAGAATGTTGAATTTTGTCAAGTGCTTTTCTGCATTAAAAAAATAGGTAAAACTATTTTATATGCATTTTAGAATAAGAAAGTTATATATAAATAAAAGATAAATATAAAGCATCAATCAGAGAACAGCAACTTCTAGAATTTGGTAAGCAAAGTTATTAAGACTATTGCTTGACCACCACCCCCAAAGAAACTAAATATGATGGTAGAAAAGAAATATACTTTTTGATGATCTTAAAACATCAAAGAATGGGCAAAATATAAAGAATTAGCAGGTCAAAATCTTAGTAAAACCTCTAACTCGGAGGTTAAATGAAGTCACTTTTGCTGAGGCATTTGCTGAATTTGGCAAACTCTGGTTTTCTAGTACATTGGGTCCAGAGAAGGCTCAAAAGCCAGGTTCTTCCCAAGGTGGGAGTCACTGGGATTGTCAGACAAAGATTATAAATACTGCACTTATTAGGTTTAAAAAAAACAAAAGATATGCTTAAAATATCTTCTGGGAACCAAAAGCTACTTTTTAAAAAAATACAGCGGATGTGGAAAAGAATTAAATCAAGAAATGAAAATAAAAAATAAAATAACTGAGACTTCCGGCCAAGATGGAGGCTTAGACTGACATGCTCCATCTCTCTCCACAACTAAGAAGGAATACAACTACCGCAAAACCAAAAATAACCAGAAGTTCAAAAAAATAAATGGAAGTCCAACGTATCAAGTTATAAAGAAGTGGTGCTCGTCCAGACGGGTAGGAGGGGCAAAGCCGGGGCGGAGAGGTCAAGCTGTGCTTTCGGTGGCAGCAGCGGCGATGGTGGTGGGACAGCAGTAAGCACAGACACCCATATTTAAGAGGAGGTAAGAAGCACCTGGGGAGCACCCCCAGCTGAAGATCAGACCCGTCAACTTGCAATTCCAAAGCCAGGGAAAGCAGACCTCCACTGCCTTGGACTGTGAGGCCCAGAGGGGGTGGGGATGGAGGAAGAGGCTCCTGGTCTCTCAGCAGAGATTGAACAAAAAGAACCCATCTTTGACCCCAACATCTGCAGAAAATGCCACAGCATGGAGAGAAGGGTCATCCAGTTATGATGAGTGCACAGGGCTCCGCCTCCTATAGCATAGAAGGTGTGATAGTCCTGCCCAGGAAGCAAAGGTAAACACAAAACTGTCAGGAGGGCACAGATCATTATAGAGGTCCCAGTGATGCAGCTTACCAGACAGAAAATAACTAATCTAACGAACCAGCAGATAGATAATCTTTCTGAGACTCAGTTCAGAGCTTTGATTATAAAAATGCTTACAGACCTAAGAGCAGATCTTAAACAAGACAGAGAAGGAATGAAGGCTAGTCCTGCTGAAATGAACAAAAATACATACAAAATTGGTGGTGAGGGAAAGAAAACCAGGATCAAACCAACAAATCAGAACATAGGGAAGGAACGAACAGTCAACCAGTGCAGAAAGAGAAAGCAAAAAGTGAGGAAAATGAGGAGAGGCTCAGAAACCTCTGGGACAGCTATAAGCGGGCCAACATCCGAATCATAGGGTTGCCAGAAGGTGAAAAAGAAGAACTAGAAATTGAAAAATTATGTGAAAAAAAAAAATGAAGCAGAACTTCCCTAACTTGGGGAAGGAAATAGACTTACAGGTCCAGGAAGCACAAAGAGTTCCAAAAAAACTGGACCCAGGGAGAACCACACCAAGACACATTATAATCAAAAGGTCAAAAATTAAAGATAAAGAGAGAATCTTAAAAGCAGCAAGAGAGAAGAAGAGAATTACATACAAAAGGGTCTCAGTAAGACTATCAGCTGATTTCTCAAAAAAAACTCTGCAGGCAAGAAGGGACTGGCAAGAAATATTCAAAGTAATGAAAAGCAAAAACCTACAACCATGATTACTCTATCCAGCAAAACTGTCATTCAGAATAGAAGGGCAGAGAAAGTGCTTCCAGGACAAAGTAAAACTGAAGGAGCTCATTAGATCCAAACCACTATTATATGAAATGTTTAAGGGACTTGTTTAGGAGAAAGAGGATCAAAACGATGAACATTAAAATGAAAACTGTATCCCAAACACCAACAGCAGAAGCTAGGGAACTGAAACAAAGGCAAACTAAGTAGGTTATGAGAGTGGGAAAAGAATTATAGATATGGGGAACATTATGCGGGGAGGTCAGCAGGGTGGGGGAAGGGGGGAAAGGGAGGGAGATGGTACAGGAATTAAGAAGCATAGTAGGAGGGAGTGGAGTATACAGGAAGATGTTGAGAAGAACTATATGCACAACCAATGGGCATGGACTAAGCGGGGGGGACTGGAGGGAGTGGGGGTCACTGGGTTGAGGGGAACAAAGGGAAAAGAAATTGGGACAACTGTAACAGCATAATCAATAAAGCATGTTAAAAAATAATAATAAACCTTTAAATATTAAAAATATAAAATATAAATATTAAAATAAATATAATAAAAATAAAATAACTAAAATTTAAAATTAAGAATGAGTTTAACCATAGATTAGACACAAGTGAAGAGAAAATTAGGGAATGAGAGGTTAGGTGAAAAGATCTCTTCTGGAATGTGGGAGAGAGAAAAATAATCAAAAAGTTCAAAGATGTGGAAAATGTACAAAATTAAAAGATCTGACAAGCATTTAATTGAAATCTCATAAGGAGATGAGAGAGAACATGTGGCAGAGGCAATATTTGAAGAAAACAAAGCCAAGGAATTTCCCAGATATAATGATATAGACAAATCCATAGATTCAGGAAACACAGGGTATCTGAAGCATGAAAAATAAAATAAGTTCACACCTAGACACATCACAAAACTGACAAATACAAAAAGAATAAAGTGTAAGTAATAAAATCAATGGACAGCAACCAAAAGAAAAATAGAGAGACTGTCTCTTCAGGGGTGGCAGACTGACAACTGCATTTAAAATAAGAAATGGTTGCAAAGTCAGCAGAACATCATTCTGAATGTGCTTAAAGAAATTATTGAGAACCCTGAATCCTAGACCTACCCAAAAGATCTTTTAAGAATGAGAGAGACTTAAAGATATATTAATATACCTACGCCCCCACAAAAAAAAAAAAAAAAGTGACAGAAAGTTTAGTACCAGCAACCCGTAGTAGAGAAAACTCTAATGGACACATTTCTGACAGAAGAAAAGTGATCTTAAATTATTTTTTAAATGAGGTATGATAATAAATAGCAAAGGTAGAGGAACATGTGGGGGTAATTCTGCATTCATACTTACTAAATAATAATGTCTTGGAGTTTTGAAATGCAAATGTAGAAGTAAAATACATTAACAATAATAACCTAACTCAGGAAAGGCATAAATGAAGTTAAATGTGCTAAGGACCTTGTAATGTCAGGAAAGAAGGTGAAGAAAATGATTAACTTTTGACTTTGACAAGTTAAAAATGTATGTTGTAATTTCCAGAAAAAGCGCAGTAAGAAGTATAACCTATAAAGTGGTAGAAGAAAAAAATGGAATTAACACAAAAATACTAAGGAAGGAGAGAAAAATATAAAACAGGTAAATGAGATAACCCAGATAAATTATAGATATATATTCAAATATATTAAAATGTATTAGAAATAATGTTAAATAATTAGACTAAATGCTCTAGTTAAAAACAAAAATCATGGGGCTCAATTAACATATATATTATATATAATATATGCACACATTTTCACACATCTAATAAGTATGTATGCAGGAAGTGTGAAAGTGTGTAACTAATACTGAAAAGAAAGCTCTTGTAGCTACATCAGTATCAAGCACAAAATACTTTGTTTTATTAAAGGGAATCAGATGAGTCACAATACAATAAACATGTTCAAATCATTAAGAGTGTATATAAAATTTTTACTTGGTTACATATAATATTATAATTACAAAATATTTAAAGTAAAAAATATTAGGACTACAAGTCGAAATAAGAAAATCCAAAATCATAGTGGAAGATTTTAAAATACTTCTCATTAATTGATAAACCAAGCTAACAAAAAAGTGGGTAAAGATCTAGATGATAAGAACATTTAAGTGGACAAATGTTAACTGTCAACATACATGAAGTGCTGCAGCCCAAACTGAAGAAATACAGCACTGTTCTTTTCTAGTGTGTATAAAACAATTGCAGAGGACTTCTGGCCAAGATGGAGGCCTAGACAAATAGGCTGGGTCTCCCTCCACAACTCAGAAGGAATACAACTACCTCAAAATGAGAGACAACCAGAAGTTCCAAAAAATCAAGCTGCATGGAAGTCCAACAAAGATATAAAGAAGAAATACTCATCCAGACAAATAGGAGCAGTGGAAAGGATGCGGTGTTGTGGTGGCAGCAGCGACGGTAGCAGCAGCAGGCCAGCAGAAAGCACAGTCCACATTTTAAAAAGTGGGGAGGAACACCTGGGGAGCATCCCCAGCTCCTAACCATGCTGCACAGCTCATGGTCCCAGCGCCAGGGAAAATGAAGCCTCATTGCTTCTGACTGTGCAAACCAGTGGGGGTTGAGGAGGAGGAAGAAACTGCCAGTCTCTCAGCAAATTCCACTTGTTTAAAGGGCCCCCACAGTCCTAGAATGTCCACAGACCCACCCACTCTGGGAACGATGGCCAGGGCAACAGTTAGAGAGGTGCCAGTCCCATACAAAAGTGGGAAAACTGCTTGGAAAAGGGGCAAGTGCTGAGCAAGCAGCATTGTTCTTTCTCAGACCCCTCCCCCACATACAGCACCACAACGTGGTGAGATGGGTCACCCTATACTGACGAATACCTAAGACTCTGCCCCTTACAACATAACAGGCATGACAGATCTACCTAAGACACAGAGTCAAACAAACACAGGAGTCTGTCAAGATGAGGAGACAGAAAAGTATGGCCCAAAGGGGGAACGAATCAAGGTTCCAGTGGGAGAACTAAGTCACGAGGAAATAGCCAACCTAACAGACCAGGAGACAGCCAACCTAACAGACACAGAATTCAAAACACTGGTGATAAAGATGCTCACAGGCCTGACAGATATACTTGAGTATGGCAAATGCATGAGGAAAAAGGTGAAGGCTATACTAAGTGAAATGAAGGAAAATCCACACAAAACCAATGGTGAAGGAAAGGAAACCGGGGTTTAAATCAATGATTTGGAACAGAAGGAAGGAAAAAATAATAGTCAACCAATACAGAATGAGGAAACAAGAATTGAAAAAAATGAGGAGAGGCTTAGGAACCTCTGGGACAACTTTAAATGTGCCAACATCTGAATCAGAGGGGTGTCAGAAGGAGAAGAGGAACAGCAAGAATCAAAAGCTTATGTGAAAAAATAATGAAGGAAAACTTCCCAAATTTGATGAAGGAAATAGACATACAAGTCCAGGAAGCACAGAGAGTCCCAAACAAGCTAGACCCAAAGAGAACCACACCAAGACACATCGTGATTAAAATGCCAAAGGTGAAGAAAAATAAAGAGAGAATCTTAAAAGCAGCAAGAAAAAAGCAGAGAGTTTCCTATAAAGGAGTGCCTAAAAGACTATCAGCTGATTTCTCAAAAGAAACTTTGCAGGCTAGAAGGGACTGGCAAGAGCTATTCAATGTGATGAAAAGCAAGGAGCTACAACCAAGATTACTTTATCCAGCAAAGCTATTATTTAGAATGGAAGGGCAGATAAAGTGCTTCCCAGACAAGGTGAAGCTAAAAGGGTTCATTATCACCAAGCCATTATTATATGAATGTTAAAGGGACTTATTTAAGAAAAAGAAGATCAAAGCTATGAACACTAAAATGACAACAAACTCACAACTATCAACAACTGAATCTAAAAAATAAAAACAAAATCCTACTAAGAAAACCAGAATAGGAACAGAATAATAAGTATAGGGATCATTTGGAGGGTTATCAGCTGGTACGTGGAAGGGGGAGAAATGGGGAAATGTGCAGGCATTAAGAAGCATAATTAGTTGATACAAAATAGACAGGGGGGAGTTAAGAATAATATAGGAAAATGTGAAGCCAGATAACTTATATGCACGACCTATAGACATGAACTAAGGGGGTGGTATTGCTGAGGGAAGGGGGCTACTAGGCAGAGGGGACCAAAGGGGAAAAATTGGGACTACTGTAACAACATAATTGATAAAATATACTTTAAAAAACGAATTGCAAATATTGAACCTAACCTGCACTAAAAATATCTCAAAAGAGTTAAAGGATTGAAATTATACAGTGCATGATCTTCAGCTACCATGCAATTAAGTCCTAAGTAAATAATGAATTATAAATAAGAAATCCCCATGTGTTTGGAAATTAATAAACACATTCTTAAAACACCCACAGACCAAAGGAGGTATATGTAAAGTGGAATATATTTTTGACATGAAATTACTATATATCAAAAACTAGTGAGATACAGCTAAGGCAAAATTAAAGGGTAAATTATAGCATTAATACATAATTTTATTTCTGCTTCTTAGGAAACAAGAAAGTTTGAAAATTAATGAGTTAATAATATCTTCAAGATATAATAAAAGAAAAGAAAAATGTAGAAGAAATAATAAAAATCAAACAGAAATTAAGGAAATAAGAATAAAAAGCATTCAATAAAGATTATCAATAAAACTAAAACTTTGTTATTCAAAAGTCTAATAAAAATTCCCAAACCTCTGGCAAGACTCATTCAGAGAAACAGAAAGAAGTCACAAACAGTCAATATTGAGATTTAAAAGTGGGATACAGTAAGAAACCACAGACATTATAAAGCTAATACAGAAACAGTATAAATGCAGTATAAATGCAGTATAAACTTAAGTAGTCCAATAATGACTACAGTAATTGAAGCAATATACATCTCACTTTTTTTAAAATCCAGTGTTTCTTCTTTTCAAGCAATCCACCCTTCTTGATAAAATCATGATGCATGTTAGGGAGAACATGTGGACTTCTTGCTTAACTGGTACTCTCTTGGCCACAAAAGCAAATATCTCACTATGAACTACTAGAGTTAATTCATGAGTCACTGAGATAATGATTCTCTGACATCCTTGAGATAATAGAAAGATCAACTACCTGTCCGGGATTTTCAGTGTAGGGGTGAGATATGATTACCTCCAGATTAAAGAACCAGAGCCACAATTATAATTGGAGAAAGTCACATCCTCAGACCTATAGTCAGCTTTATCCCTCACAAAACATTCTCTCAACTTATAAAATCAGCAAAACTCAAAATAGCAAATGAGAGTCTCCATAGCAGCCCCAGTGTCTATAAATATTTCTGGGGAGCAGAGGTATAAAGAGTAGAAAGAAAAATATGAATTGGTTATTCAGAATTTTAACATAAAAATCCAGTTTGATTGGCTATGTCCTCATTTAAGAAAAAATATAAATCTAAAAGGCATTGGAAAAATACAATGGCAAATCCCATATGTCACCTACTACTTGAAGCATATGCACACATAGTAAGCTTATTAATATGCCATTCTGGAAAATCTATAAAAACAACTATATCATTGCTTTATATTGCCAAGAAATGCACAGTGTGAATAAGGAGATAATAGAATAGGAATAGACAAAAGATAGACATTTGGAAGACCAGATGGGAAAGGGTTCTAAAGAAGATTGAAGACCAAAAAGAAAGAAAGGAATGAAAAAGGAAATAAAATGAAGAAAAAGACCAGAGTGAGGTTTTAAAACATAGCTAAACTGATTTTCAGCTTAATAATAATATTAATATTATTGCTTATTTCTGCACAATCATTGCTTTGCACATTTCAGAGGACATTCACTTTATTTTGTAGGACTAACCTTTTGAGGGTATACAATATGACACTACATGACAGATACTCTTCCAAACTCTTTAAAAACGTATTCATTGAATAACTCTATAATGTCATTACTATTACTATAATTACCATTTTACAGATAAAGTTAAGTAATCTGCCTGGTCATGAATTGAGCAGGGATTTAAACTAGTTCGAATGGTTCTTAATCCATCTCCTTAAGAGGCCACAGATTGAGGGCTGAAGGCAAATATGACAAAGCTGAAGGTGACCACATGTCTTTCATGGACAGCAGAAAATTTCTCAGACAGCAAACCGAACCTCCATTAAAGAACTAGACTGTTTTCAAAAGCCCCTCTTCTTAAGCCATTCCTAGCAAGGTCACAAAGAACATTTTGTTTGTTTGCTATAATATCACCTGCCAATTTGTTTAACAGAATATATATTTCCAAGTAATGTATAAAACAAAATGAACCCAATGAGAATTTCATAAAATTCCTAATCCAGGGATTCTCAGAAAGAGTAGAAGTTCCATTAACATGGTTTGTTTTTTGACAGTGGCTAGAGGGGGATGTGGGTGGAGAATATGTTCAATTATTTAAAAATTTCATCAATAAAAATGCAAAAATAGAGCTGAAACTTCTCAAATGTACCCTACTGAGCATTTCAGAATCCCCCAGCACTCCTGGGGCATTGCAAAGCTATGTTTGGGTCAACTTCAGTTCTCACTAAAAGGGGAAGATTTGAAATTTTAATTCTAAATAAATCCTTTCCTTGGTAAATATAACTAGGTATTCTAACTCATACTGAACCATCTATACAAGCAGTTTCATATCCTCTCTGAATTTGTCTTCTGCCTGTGGGCAGTGTTGCAAAATCTCCTCTAAAACCCAATGAAATGAAAACAGTTGAATATTTAACTTTTATTATTATTATTACTATTATTTTATAGAATTAAATTTCCATTAGCTCTTTTCTGATGGAAAAAAGGAGATTTCAACACAAACTCATCTGCATACAAAAACCCTAATGACCTAGGATTCAAACCATTAGGAGGCGATAACGTGCCAAACAGCATGGTGACCTGGGAGAGAAAGCTCACTAAGTATTTGTAAGAACCATGTCTGTTTTCAATTTATATCCAATGTGGTTGTCTCCTCCTGACTGCAGAAAAAAAGTAAATACACCTTTCCCAGTTTTTCAAAAAGCAACAATATTCACTATAGGGTGGCTTCCTTTAAGGAGGAGAAAACCTCCCTATTCATTTGATGACAAGGGCTTTCATTTTATAAAATACATAATGCTTAAGAGAACAAGCAGACCCTCAATAATATTTTAGGCAATTGAGAAACAGCTTCCAATTAAACACAAAGCATGGTATAGCAGCAAAGAGCATACTCTGAAGCCCAAGGGGCTCCATCTTCCTGCAGATAAGCAGTTATCAGTCCCATTTTGCAGAGAGGTAAATTAGCTTAGATTGCAATTAAGTGAGGTATCCTAAAGTCAGACAGAATGTTCATAAAAGTAGAAATAAAGATGTCTCCATTTACTATTAGTAAAATTCCACAGGATGGGCTCTAGTATGGACAGATTTAAAACTCAAAGAATTTGAGCTTAGATTGAAAACTACACATAAAATGAAATTTCATTGTAACACAAGTATTAGAGGCCATTAGATATTCATATACTTTATAAAATGAAATAAGTATACTATGGAAGTAGGCATCATATTTTTGAAAAAAGGTCAGAACATAAATTTTAACAAGAAAGCACAAATGAAGTTTGAGTACTTAAACTAGAGTTGCTAGGACCCTTAAATAGCTTAGGAAAACAAAACAGAATTTGAAATAAAAAGTATCTCAAAACATTCAAGATAAATAGAAAAATAAGGCAATATATAAACAGATGTATATTTGACTAATACAGAGGTTCATATATATATCTGACTGTCTAATACAGTTCTTTTTATTAAAATGTCTGATAATAAATATTGTAGGTTTCTCAGACCATTAAGTAAGTCACTAGTGCAACTACTGTACTCTGTCCTTATAGAACTAAAAAAGTCACAACAGATAATATGTAAACAAATTGATGTAGTTATGTTCCAATAAAACTTAATTTACAAAAACACACAATTGGTCAACTTTTGGTCAATGAACTGTAATTTGCTGATCCATGCCCTAATATAAAATACACTCTAGATGAACTTTGTCAGTATTATATTATTCCCATGATTGCTGGAATGATTAAAATGAATTATTGCCCAAGAAAATGTGGCTGTACTGACATTTTTAATGCAGTACAAGGATCAGAACTTAAAAAAGAATTTTGTAGTCTTATCACATTAATTTTACTTAGATGCTTAGCTACTTAATGTAGCACTTTACGTTTCATTAGCATATAAAAAACATCATGTGGGAAAAAAAATCCACTAAATGATTTAATGTAGATAAAACCAACCATCATAGTTTATCTCCAAAAAGATATTACTAAACCTCATCTATTTCCATTTAGTCCAGGACATATAGTTCTATTGCTTACAGAACAAAGGCATAGAGTCTAACTGACAATGAAGCTAAGTTTTCCTGTGGATGGGTTTACAGTCAACCTGCATGAGGATCACAGCAATAGAAGGACATAACCCAGAGGAGAAGAAAAGAAATATAGAAAAAAGTGACACTTTCTCTATAAATTAAGCCATCCAATTGTGATAAAGGAAGACAGACTTTCATAGGTAACACAAGGACCAAAGGAAGTGTCACATAAATACAATGCATCTGTATAACTTTCATGTATCTGATATGAATACAATATCAGTATGGCCTTATGGCCAAATGTATGTCTTAGTATAGATAGACATTTTCTGGTAAGATAATTAATACTTCAGAGGATTATATATTTTTGAATAGTTTCCAAATAGCATTAGTTTCCTATTTGTTTATTATTATCCACATAACAAAATGCATCATATTATTGTGCACTGGACTTTGATATGCTTAAGTTCCCAAATTTGCTATGGTCTTCTAGCAGTCAATAATTGACTATTTATATGTATTTATATGTATTGATATATATTTATATGTATATGCTATTTTGAATGTGGATGCCTTGTGATATTTCTTTGAACTCAAATTTACAAATCACAAAGTTTCATTTTTTTTATTATTAAAGAAAAAAATGTTCAGGTTTATTAGCTTTTTTTTTCCTTTCTTTCCCAATTCAGACTGAGAAACTACCAAAATTTTACTGAAGCTTGTACTTTTAATATTTTGTTAGCAATTTTATCAACCCATATTTGAAGATAAAAAGGATAATTTCTGACACTGTTGCCTATTGGAAAACTCGACATCTGGAAAAGCATGATCTCTTATTTTTATACCCATTTATTTTGCAATCCAATATTTGTTAGTCACACAAGCTAATAGATATTTTCTTATGGATTTACAGCCCCATTGTTAATGATTTATATATGACTAGTCACAGTTGTATTGGAATGCTTTAACTCAGGTGAATTTGTATAATTTATTGCTAATTCACCTAAATACTTCTGTTGAAATAGAAATCTCCTGGTCTTAAAATGGACTTTCCAACCCCTTGAGCCTTTTCCTTTCTCCCTATTAGTCTCTGCATGTCTCTACTTTCACCCTAATAAGCTGACTACTTGAATTCTCACTTGACCTACTCTGTGCAAGTATTCCCTGCTATCTTGCTTCTTTTCCTCTGCTTCTCTCTCTTCCAAAACCCCAACTCAAAATCAAGCCTGTATTAGTTTTCTATTGCTGCTGTAAGAAGTTACCACATCTTCACCAGCAGTTGGTGTCAGTGCTGCATATTGCAGCCTTTCTAATAGGTACGCAGTGGTGTCTTATTGTTTTAATACAAAATATCTTTTTATATGCTTACTTACCATTTGTTTATCTTCTTTGATGGGGTGTTCATTAAGTTCTAAAGCCCCCTTTTTAATTGGGTTGCCTGTTTTCTCTTTGTTGAGTTTCACTAGTTAGTATATTTGAAATAAGAGTCCTATGATGTGCTTTTTGCAAATATTTTCTACCAGTCTGTTGCTTATCTTCTAATTGTTTGGACATCATCTTTCAAAGAGCAGATTAATAAACTTCAGCTTATCAATTCTTTCTTTCATGGATTATGCTTTTTGTGTTGTATATAAAAGAGTCCTAACCAAATTCAAGATCATATGTATTTTACATTTAGGTCTGTGGCCCACTTAGCATTAGTTTTTGTGAAAGGTATAAGGTCTGTGTCTAGATTCATTTTTTGCAGTTATTTATGGCCAGTTGTTCAGCACTGCTTCTTTAAAAAGCTATCTTTGCTCCATTGTATTGTCTTTGCTCTTTTGTCAGAGATCAGTTGACTATAGAAATGTGGGTTTATTTCTGGGTTCTCTATTCTATTTTATTAATCTATATGTCTATTCTCTCACTAATGTTAAAGTCAGGTAGTGCCAGTCCTCCAACTTTGTTCTTATCTTTCAGTATTGTATTGGCTATTCTAAGTCTTTTACCTCTTCATATAAACTTTAGAATCAGTTTGTTAATAACCACAAAATAACTTCCTAGGATTTTAAATAGAATTATACTGAACCTATATATCAAGAACTGATTTATAGTTGGAACTAATTGATACTTTAGTAATACTGAGTCTCTCCATGCATAAACTTATAATATGTCTCTATTTATTTAGTTTTTTTGTATCTTTCAACAGTTTTGTAATTTTTCTTTTTTTTAGTTTCCATTTGATTTTTTAAATGTATTTTATTGATTATATTGTCACAATAGTTCCAATTTTCTCCCCTTTACTCCCCTCGACCCAGCATCTCCCTCCCCCAGCAATTCCCCCCCAAGTCCATACCCATGGTTTGTACATACAAGCTTTCCAGCTTCACCCTTTCATATATTCTTCTTCTTCTTCTCTTTTTTTAGTAAATATGTGATTAATTAATAATTTTAACAATAAAAAATAACAATCCCTCCCTCTCAGATATTAAGACCCTTTGTAATCTTATAAAGGACAATGGGCAAAGGTCTCAAGCTCCTCTGGCTGCTTCAAGCTGGACATGGTCGTCGTACTACCTCCCCTTGGGTCCAGAAATCCCTAATAAGGGTGGGGGTGTGGAGGAGAGGGTGGCCTTCCCACAAGGGGAAGGATCGTGCAGACTCCAGGTCAGTTGGCTGTCTCCGGACAATGGCATGCATGGTTTAACAGGCTGGCATCCTTGTTGTGTTCTGGGGGCAACAGATTTGGCAAAAGGGGTTAAAGGACATCACTCAATCGATAACCACTAGATGACAAAAGGCAGGGATTAATTTTTCAATGTTCCACATTAGGGAAAAAAGGGGGCTTCTTTGGAGGAAGGTGTGCTAGGCACATCTCGCCTGTCCAAAACCCTTTCGCCCATTATACTTAGCTTGGGCTGAGGGAAATAGTTTAGGTTTCCTCCCTCTCAGACCTCTGGGTCCTTTCTGTCCAAGCCATTAGGATAGAAAAGAGAAACCAGTTTTAAAGTGAAGCCCACAGACCACACCATTCTTCACCAACCCAGCCATTTAGTTCAGCCAAAACGTTGAGTCTCAGGAGGCAGCACTGCAGAGAGGATTAAGTGAGGTTTATATGTACAGACAATTGCTCAGGTAATGCGGTCATAGGCTTATGCCCTTTGAAAACAGAAAACACATGTTAATTTATGTAACATAACCCACAAACAAGTCTCTAAATCTGTAAGACTGTCTTATTGGAAAGACATTCAGTTGCAAGGCACTTGACATTCTTCTTGCCTGCAATTTAAATATCTTTGATGATACCACAGACATGGTTTAACTTTCAAGTGAAAACATATTTTAAATGAAAAGAAACTTTTAAGACGGTTAGCTGCACTACTTTATAGTCTACCACTGATCACTGTGATTTTCCTTGAATAATGATTTTTCTCCCTAAGATTACCCTCCTTGTCATTAAAGGCACTACATGAAGTCCATTTTTAATTTATCCTGTTCATTTACATAAACACAACAAGAGCAGCAAATGATCACTTATGATCTTTAGTTCTGCTTTGCTGGAACTTACCCAAGGAACATTTAGGGTGATCTTCAGTCTGCTCTTCAGGGCACAGAAGCTGAGCCACATACCTAGCATTCAGCCTTGCCTGTACACACCTGTCTTTTCCAAGTCTTTCTGGTTTTTCATTGTGCCTTAAGGTCCCTTCTAGCCATCTTTCAGGAAAACAACCTTCGTTCCTTCCCTGGAAAGATTGCTGTGGACCACACAACCAACCATGGTACCAGGCCTTTTATCTTGCAGGCTTTTATTTCCTTTGAAAGTCATTCCCAGTTCCTCAGGGCTTTTTGGTAACAACCTGAGCCCAAGCATGTCTCCTTTAGGCTTGACATTCCAGTCAAAGACTTGGTAAAAAAAAAAAAAAAGAAAAAAGAAAAAAAAAGGAACCTCTATTAACAACTGGTCTTATTAGTTCTATGCAAAGAAACTTATGTCATTGCTTACTTCTTTAGAATGCCAAACTCTGGAGGGATCAGATAAGGAGAGAAATATATAATGTGAAGGACAATCCTTGTCCTAATATTCACTGAACTGGCATTTCCATTCTTCATATTTTCATTTTCCCCCACTAAAAAATTTTTTGTTTGTTTTTCCATTACAGTTGTCCCACTTTTCCTCCCCCTTGCTTCCCTGCACCCTGCCCCTCCCTTCCCCCACATTCAGTCCCCACTCAGTTGCCCATCTCCGTGGTTCATTTATACATGTTCTTTGACTAGACCCTTCCCCTTCTTTCCCCCTTCTCTCCCTCCTGCCTCTCCACTTGTTACTGTTAGTGTACTTCTTGCTTACATACCTCTGGTTCAATTTTGCTCATTTGTTTGTGTTGTTCATTAGTGTCCTGTAATAGGTGACAGCATAAGGTATTTTTCTTTCATTGCCTGGCTTATTTCGCTGAGCATAATTCCCTCTAGTTCCATCCATGTTGTTGCAAATGGTAGAAGTTCCTTCTTTCTTTCTGCTACATAGAACTCCATTGTGTAAATGTACCACAGTTTTTTGATCCACTCATCTACAGATGGGCACTTAGGTTGTTTCCAGCACTTGGCTATTGTAAATAGTGCTGCTATGAACATTGGAGTGCATAGGTTCTTTTGAATTGGTGTTTCAGGATTTTTCGGATATAATCCTAGCAATGGAATTGCTGGTTCAAAAGGCAGTTCCATTTTTAGTTTTTTGAGGAAATTCCAAGCTCTTTTCCATAGTGGCTGAACCAGTCTGCATTCCCACCAGCAATGCACCAGGGTTCCCATTTCTCCGCATCCTCTCCAGCACAAGTTGTTTGTTGATTTGTTGATGATGGCCATTCTGACTGGTGTGAGGTGGTATCTCATTGTGGTTTTTATTTGCATCTCTCTGATGGCTAGTGATGTTGAGCATTCTTTCATATGTCTATGGGCCCTCTGTATGTCCTCTTTGGAGAAGTGTTTGTTCAGGTCCTTTGCCCATTTTTTAATTGGGTTGTCTGTCTTCTTGGTGTTGAGTTGTATGAGTTCTTTATATATTTTGGAGATCAATCCCTTGTCTGAGATGTCATTGGCGAATATATTTTCCCATATGGTTGGTTTCCTTTTCATCTTGCTAATGTTTTCTTTAGCTGAGCAGAAACTTTTTAGTTTGATGTAGTCCCATTTGTTTATTCTTTCCTTTATTTCCCTTGGCTTAGGAGATATATCAGTGAAAATGTTGCTATGTGGGATATCTGTAATTTTCCTGCCTATTTTTTCCTCTAGGACTTTTATGGTATCACGGCTTACATTTAAGTCTTTTATCCATTTTGAGTTTATTCTTGTGTATGGTGTAAGTTAGTGGTCTAGTTTCATTTTTTTGCATGTCCCTGTCCAGTTCTCCCAACACCATTTGTTGAAGAGGCTCTTTTCACTCCATTTAATGTTCCTTCCCCCTTTGTCAAATATTAGTTGACCACATGTACCTGGGTTTATTTCTGGACTCTCTATTCTGTTCCATTGATCCATATGTCTGTTTTTATGCCAGTACCAGATTGTTTTGATTACCGTGGCCTTGTAGTATAGTTTGATATCAGGTATTGTGATTCCTCCTACTGTGTTCTTCTTCCTCAAAATTGCTGTAGCTATTCGGGCTCTTTTTTGGTTCCATATAAATTTTTGAAGTATTTGTTCTAGGTCTGTGAAAAATGTCATTGGTATTTTAATAAGGATTGCATTGAATCTATAAATTGCTTTGGGTAGTATGGACATTTTAATGATGTTGATTCTTCCCATCCATGAGCATGGTATATGCTTCCATTTATTTGTATCTTCTTTAATTTCTTTCTTCAGTGTTCTGCAGTTTTCTGAGTACAGGTCTTTTACCTCCTTGGTTAAGTTTATTCCTAGGTACTTTATTTTTCTTGTTGCTATAGTAAATGGGATTTTTCTTTCAGTTTCTATCTCTGAGTTTTTATTGTTGGTGTACAAAAATGCCTTCGATTTCTTAATATTGACTTTGTATCCTGCTATTTTGCCGAATTCACTTATTAGGTTGAGTAGTTTTTTTGTGGAGTCTATAGGGTTTTCTGTGTACACTATCATGTCATCTGCAAATAATGACAGTTTTACTTCCTCTTTTCCAATTTGGATGCCTTTTATTTCTCTTTCTTGTCTGATTGCTGTGGCTAGAACTTCCAAGACTATGTTGAGTAGAAGTGGAGAGAGCAGACATCCTTGTCATGTTCCTGATCTCAGGGGGAATGCTCTCAGTTTTCGCCCATTGAGTATGATGTTGGCTTCAGGTTTCTTGTATATGGCCTTTATTATGTTGAGGTATACTCCTTCTATTCCCATTTTGCTGAGAGTTTTCATCATACATGGTGTTGTACTTTATCAAATGCTTTTTCTGCATCTATTGATATGATCATGTGGTTTTTGTCTTTCATTTTGTTTATGTGGTGTATTATGTTTATTGATTTGTGAATATTATACCATCCTTGCATCCCTGGGAAGAATCCCACTTGATCGTGGTGTATGATCTTTCTAATGTGTTGCTGGATCCGGTTTGCCAATATTTTGTTGAGGATTTTAGCATCTATGTTCATTAGCAATATTGGCCTGTAGTTTTCTTTCTTTGTTGTGCCTTGACCTGGTTTTGGAATTAGGGTTATACTTGCTTCATAGAACGAGTTTGGGAGTCTTCCCTCTTCTTGCATCTTTAGGAATTGTCTGAAGAGGATAGGAGTTAGTTCTTTCCTAAATATTTTGTAGAATTCACTTGTGAAGCCATACGGTCCAGGGCTTTTGTGTGCTGGGAATTTTTTGATTACTGCTTCAATTTCACTAGCTGTTATTGGTCTATTCAGACTTTCTGCTTCTTCTTGATTCAGTTTGGGAAGACTGTAGGTTTCCAGGAATTTGTCCATTTCCTCTAAATTGTCAGATTTCTTGCCATACAGTTGTTCATAATAATTTCTTACAATCCTTTGTATTTCTGTGGTATCGGTTGTGATTCCTCCTCTTTCGTTTCTGATTTTATTTATTTGGGTCCTCTCACTTTTTTTCTTGATGAGCCTGGTTAAAGGCTTGTCAATTTTGTTTATCTTTTCAAAGAACCAGCTTCTACTTTTGTTGATCTTTTGAATTGTTAGTTTAGTCTCTATGTCATTTAATTGTTCTCTGATCTTGATGATTTCCTTCCTTATTCTTGATCAGGGCTTTGCTTGTTGTTCTTCCTCTAGTTCTTGTAGCCATAGGGTTAAGTTTTTTATTAGAGATTCTTCTAGCTTTTTTAGGTAGGCCTGTATTGCTATGAACTTTCCTCTCAGGACTGCTTTTGCTGTATCCCATAGGTTTTGGGTTGTTGTGTGTTCATTATCATTAGTTTCCAGAAAGTTTTTGATTTCTTCCTTGATGTCATTGTTTAACCCATTCGTTATTTAATAGCATGTTATTCATTCTCCATGAGTTTGAATTTTTTTGAGTGTTTTCCTTGAAGTTGATTTCCAATTTTAAGCCACCGTGATCTGAGAAGATGCTTGATATAATTTCAATTTTCTTGAATTTGTTGAGGCTTGTTTTGTGTCCTACTATGTGGTCTATCTTTGAAAATGTTCCATGTGTACTTGAGAAGAATGTATATTTTGCTTCTTTGGGGTGAAAACTTCTATATATATTGACTAAATCCATTTGGTCTAGAATGTTGTTCAATGCCTCAATATCTTTGGTGTTTCTTTGCTTCGAAGATCTGTCCATTGTTGACAATGGGGTGTTAAAGTCCCCTATTATGAGTGTGTTGCTGTCTACATCTTTCTTGGAGTCTTTCAAAATTTTCCTTATATATGTGGGTGCTCCTAAATTGGGTGCATATATATTTATAAGGGTTATATCTTCTTGATGTACTTTTCCCTTAAGTATTATGAAATGCCCTTCTTTGTCTCTTTTTATGGACTTTGCTGTGAAATCTGTTTTGTCTGATGTAAGTATTGCTACCCCAGCTTTTTTTTATGTCCATTTGCTTGAAATACTTTTTTCCATCCCTTCACTTTCAGTCTGTGTAGATCTTTTGTTCGAAGGTGGGTCTCTTGTAGACAGCATGTATGTGGGTCATTCTTTCTAATCCATTCAGCTACCCTATGTCTTTTAATTGGAGCGTTTAATCCATTTACATTTAAGGTTATTACGGGTAAGTACTTATTCATTGTCATTTTTCCCCTTTGTGCTCGTGTTCTTCTCTGTCTCTCTCTGTTTCTTCATCTTCTTAAAGAAGACCCTTTAGCATCTCTTGCAATGCTGGTTTGGTGGAGATGTATTCTTTTAGCCTTTTTTTGTCTTGGAAGCTCCTTATTTCACCCTCCATTTTGAATGAGAGCTTTGCTGGGTAGAGTATTCTAGGTTGTAGGCCTTTGTTTTTCATTGCTTGGAATATTTTTTGCCATTCCCTTCTGATTTGTAGTGTTTCTGCTGAGAAATCTGATGATAGCCTTATTGGAGCTCCCTTGTATGTTATTAGTTGTTTCTCTCTTGCTGCTTTTAGGATTCTCTCTTTGTCTTTGAATGTTGCCATTTTAATTATGATGTGTCTTGAAGTGGGCCTGTTGGGGTTCATCATCATTGGGATCCTCTGTGCTTTCTGGACTTGCGTGACTCTTTCTCTTCTCATGTTAGGGGAGTTTTCTGTTATTAGTTTTTCAAAGAGGTTTTCTATCCCTTGCTCTTCTTCTTCTCCTTCTGGAATTCCTATGATACGGATATTATTACGTTTCATGTTGTCCTGCAGCTGTCTTAGAGCCTCTTCAGTCTTGTTCAGTCTTTTTTCATGTTGTTGCACTCTCTGGGAGTTTTTGTCTATGTTGTCCTCCAGCTCATTGATCCAGTCTTCTCCTTCCTCTAGCCTGTTTTTAATTCCTTCTACTGTGTTCTTCAATTCAGAGATTGTATTCTTCATTTCCTCCTGGCTCTTATTGATAGCTTCTATGTCCTTTTTCATGCTGGTGTAATTCTGAGTAAGTTCCTTGTAGTTTTTCTGGAGTTCCTTGTAGTTTTTCTGGAGTTCCTTGTAGTTTCCCTGGAGTTCTTTGTAGTTTCCGCTGAGCTCATTCAGCTTCTCCATAATCCGTGTTTTGAATTCCATATCTGATAGTTTGCTCCCCTCTATTTCATTTAGCACTCTTTCTGGGGATTCTACCTTTCCTTTTGATGGGGGGTTGTTTCTCTGTCTCCTCATTTTTGTGACTCCTATTGTTTGTTGGTGCTTCTTAGAATGATCTGCACTTCCTGGATCTGCCTCTGGTAGCGTCAGATCATGTGCCAGTCTGGCTCTAGGCAGCCTGTTGAAGACTTCCAGGTATCTACTGCCTTTGTCTGTCTTCTTTAGTTGTTAATCTACTCAATCTATGAGTAGCTGTCAGGCTTAAGGACCGTGGGTGTGGTAGCTTAATTCCTATAGGCAGGGCTTTTATTTCCCTTCAGGGGAATGGTCTGCCTGCTGTGCTGGGGCTGAGTCAGCACTGGCTGGTTCTGGGAGGTTAGTGTAGCTTCCACTTACTCCTCCGCCATCTTGGATCTCCGTCTGTGTTGTCCTTGATGTTATTTGTTTAATCTGTCTGGTTGTATTTCAGCTAGTCTTTGGTGGATTTTTTCCTCTGGTTAGTTGATTGAGAGTCGCTCTGCCCACCTTGTCTTGAGATCTTTTGTGGAGGTGCTGCTGAAACGTAATCATACAACCCAGGCAAGAAACCCACACCCTCCAATATCTTCCCCAACTACAATCTCACTATAGGTTGCAAGTGAGCCTGTATTAATATGTTTGTGGAGCTATTGGGACTCTCAGTTCATGGGAGAAACAGATAGGAGTTGTTTTAAACGAAGTAAGGGTAATTTTTGAGAGGGAAGTTGATAGAGTAATAATATTAGCAATTGGAATCAAGGCTATGCAAAACAGCAATTAACATACACTGTGTGTTTGAAAAGGAGGAGAGGGTTACAGTGTGCAGTGAGAAAGTGGAAGTGTATAGTATTAGGATTATATAATAGGTATATGATATATGTTTAGTGTGGAAGGGAGGATAGACACAACAGACATCCAGGCAGACAGACAGCCAAAAATTGAAGCAGAGGGCTGAGGGGGTTAGAAGGTAGGAAACAGATTGACTAAGAACTTTTCAGGAATAAAAATACAGAGTAGAAAATAGCAAGACCGGAAGGGAGAGAGGAAAGAGAGAGAGAAAGTAGAGAAGAGAAGGGTAGGAAAGAGAACAGAAGAAGAAGGGGAGGGAGAAGAGGGGGGACTGGATTAAAATTTTAAAAAAATATGTATTATAAAAAAATTAGAAAATTAAAACATGATATAAAATAGAAAGATAGAGAGAAAGAGAGAATATATAGAGAGAGGAATAAGAGATGGAAAAGGAAGCAAGACTAATTGAATGGAGAGGGAGCAGGGGGCAAGATAAAGAAAAATATTAATAAAATTAAAAGTACTTAGAAATAAAGAAGGGAAGAAAGAAGAGGATGAGGGAGGGAAAGAACACGGGGGAGGGGAGGAAATCAAGAGGAAGAGGAGATATCAGGGAGGGGAAATTGAAATTGAAGAGTTGACAAAAGATAGGATGAAGGAGAGAAATGCAAGAGGGGGAGAAAGGAGAGAGGGGATGGGGAAGAAAGAGAGAAGGGGTAAGAAGGGGAGGGTGAAGGGGGAGGGGAATAGTTTAGAATTAAAATTTAAATATTGAAAGATTAGAATATAAAATGGAATAGGGAGAAAGAAAGAAAGAGAGAAAGAATATTTCTAGGGAGAGAAGGAAAATAAGGGAAAAGAAAGAAAGAAAAATGAATGGAGACTGAAGGGGGACAAAATAAAGAAAGAAATTTAATAAAATTGAAAGTGCTTAGCATGGAGGAAGGAAAGAGAGAGAAAGGAAACAGAGGGAGGACAAGGATAAGGGGGAGGGATGGGGATTAGAAGAAGGGAATAGAAAGGAAAGGGAGAGAACTTGAAATTTAAAAATTAACAAAGAATAGGATGAAGGGGAGACATGCTAAAGGGAGAGAAGGGTGGGAAGAGGAGGGGAGAAAAGGAGAGAGAATAAGAAAGGACAGGGGGGCAGTTAGAGAGAAAGTGAGAAATAAAAGAATGAGAGGATTTTAACTCAATTCAACTTTTAGGCACAGTCTCTGGTTATTTTTTTTTTTTTCAGATTTAATGTGTTTTATTGATTAAAATATTACATTTGTGCCAATTTCCCTTCCCTCTGCTCCCCTCCACCCGGTGGCCCCCCTCCCTCCAGTTGTCCCCCCCTTTTAGATTATGTCCATTAGTTGTGCATACAGTTCCTCCCAACCTCTCTCCGTCTATTCCATTCCCTCCTACTTTGATCCCCAATTCCTATATCATCTCCCTCCCTTTCCCCATTCCCCCTCCCTGTTGACCTCCCCCCAATATGTTTCCCGTACCCACAGTTCCTTTTCCACTCTCGTTGCCTATTTAGTTTGCCTTTGTTTCATCTCCCTAGCTTCTGTTTTTTTTTTAAACCAGTCCCTTTAACATCTCATATAACAGTGGTTTGGATCTAATGAACTCTTTCAGTTTTATTTTGTCCTGGAAACACTTTCTCTGTCCTTCTATTCTGAATGACAATTTCGCTGGGTAGAGTATTCGTGGTTGTAGGTTTTGGATTTTCATTACTTTGAATATTTCTTGCCAGTCCCTTCTTGCCTGTAGGGTCTCCCTTGAGAAGTCAGCTGATAGTCTAATTGGGACCCCTTTGTACATAATTCTTTTCTTCTCTCTTGCTGCTTTTAAGATTCTCTCTTTATCTTTAATTTTTGACATTTTGATTATAATGTGTCTTGGAGTGGTTCTCCCTGGGTCCAGTCTCTTGGGAACTCTCCTTGCTTCCTAGACCTGCAAGTCTATTCCCTTCCCCAAGTCTGGGAAGTTCTCCTTTATTATATTTTCACTCAATTTTTCAAGTTCTAGTTCATCTTCCTCATTCTCTGGCAAACCAATGATTCTTATGTTGGGCCTTTTATAGCTGTCCCAGAGGTTTCTGATCCTCTCATTGTTGCTTGCCATTTCCTCTCGCTGCATTGGTTGACTGCTTGTTCCTTCTCCATATTCCAGTTTGTTGAAATGAACTCTGGATTTTATTTCCTTTCTTTCTGTCTCGTATGCGGTTTTGTTCCTTTCGTTATGAAATTTTTTTGCTTCTTTCATATCTTTTTCCTGCTCTTCTGTGAATTCTGTAAGCCACCTGATAACAATGGCCCAGAACTGAGCCTCTGACAGGTTTCTTATCTGTTCATCTGTCAGGTTCTCTATCTGCTGTCTGGTGAGCTGCGCCACCAGAATTTCTATAGTTGCCTGCCTCATTTTGACAGATGCGTTTTGTTTTCTTGGGCTGGCTGTCGGGGGCAGTGCCTGTGTACGCATCACAAATCAGCGACGGGCCGGCGCCTGCCTGTCCGCGACCTATTTCGCAGCCCTGTGGTGCTTTCTTTGGGGGCGGGGGTCCAAGATGGATTCACACAGTTATTCAGCCAGGAGACCGGGATCCGTCCTCCCGCCCCCCTGGGCTCTCCCCAGCACCGGAGTCGCGCACCGGCAGGGGCTTGGCCGCAGCTGGGACTCCTCGCCTGGGTCGCGCACTGCCAGGGGCCCGCCGGGACTCCTCGCCGCCCGCAGCTCCGGGTGCGATCGCAAACAGCACTGCCCTCTTTAACTCTTACCTGCCCAAGTGGCACCGCTGGTTTATAACTTCATATGTTGGACTTCCGTGTAGTTTTATTTTCTGGAATTTCTAGTTATCCTTTGTTTTGAAGTAGTTGTATTCCTCTTTAGTTGTAGAGGGAGACCTAGTGTGTCCGTCTAAGCCTCCATCTTGGCCGGAAGTCCTCTGGTTATTTTTTGGTTTGTTTGTTTTTTGTTTTTCCTTCCTTCCTTCCTGGGTCCACCCCTATTCAAAATTCCATGGGTTTCAAATCTTTTCTGTTTGGTTGGCTGGTTGTGGGAAGGTCCTGCTTGATTCTGGGGTTGCTAGTCTTTTTTTCGTGGGCCTACCACCGCTCTGCTGTGAGCTGCCTTTAGTTGTTCCCTCCTGAGGCAGCCTCAGCCCTCCTCAGGCTTGTCCAGCTACTCCTTCCCTCTGTTGGTCCAGCCTGTGCCTGCCAGCAATCCCCGCCCTGCCTCCAGTCCTGTCTCTATTCCCAGGTTACAGCTTCTGCTCTCTTCCCTGTCTATATGCCTGCGCACCCTACCTCTCTCCCTGTCTCAAGATCGTCCCTTTGTTCTGCAGGACTCTGGCACAGTCGGTCAAAGTGTCGGGCCCAGTGGCACTCTCCTGCCCAGGATCTCTCCCCTAGTCTGGAGCTTTGCAGTGGCTTTCCCACGTGGGCTCTTCTCCTTGCCCCAAAACTGTCTCTATTCTGAGCTACAGCTTCCGCTGGCTTCCCTGTCTATAGGCTTGCATGCTCTATCTCCTTCCCGACCCCAGCACCGTGCTTTTGTTCTGCAGGATTCTAGTGTGGTCGGTCAGCGCAGTGCTCTCCTACCCAGGAGTTCTCCCCCAGTCTGGAGCTCCGCAGAAGCCCTTCCCTGCGGGCCCTCCTCTCTGCCCCACAACCGTCTCCCCTCCTGAGCCACTGACTCCACTCGCCTCCCTGCCTACTTGCCTGTGTGCGCTCTCTCTCTCTCTCTACCCCAGAACCATCCCCCTGCTCCACGGGACTCTAGTGCGACCAGTCAAAGCGCCGGGTCCAGTGGTGCTCTCCTGTCCAGGACCTCTCCCTGGTCTGGAGCTCTGCAGCAGCTTTCCCACTTGGGTTCTTCTCTTTGCCCCAAAGCTGTCTCTATTCCCGAGCTACAGCTTCTGCTCACTTCTCTGTCTATAGGCCTGCACCTGTAATTTTTCTTATATAGATCTTTAATATCTTGTTAGATTTATACCTAAGTATTTCATTCTGGGGGTGCTAATGTAATCTTTTTATTTTTTCACTTCTATTTCATAGCTTTTCTCTTTTCTTCAAACTGGTCACCCTGCCATCACTTCCTTCAACCTTCATTCCCAAAGCCATTACCTTAGTTCACGCAGCTTTCATCTTGGCCCCAAACTACTGCAAAAGCTTTTAACTGATTTTCCTGTTTCAAACAGTATTAATCATAACAGTCAGAAGGCAGCAGAAGTGATCCAGAAACAGTTATGAAAGCCTGAATTGAAGATCTGGTAATAAGATGAAAATGAAGAGAAAAATTTAAGAATATTTACAAGGAAAAACTAATACAAATTGCATAAGGCAAGGTGAGAGGAATTTAGAAGAATTCAGGAACACTCCTCTATTTCCAGCTAGTCAATCTAGATGAATGGCTACATCCTTAAAGAAGATCAGAAATAAGATACAGGAAGGCGGTACTGGCTAAAAACAGACACATAGATCAATGGAACAGAATAAGATTCTAGAAATAAACTCATTCCTATATGGTCAATTAATATTTGACAAAAGAGACAGGAAGATACAATAAGGTAAAGACAGTCTATTCAATAAATGATGTTGGAAAAGTTGAACAGATATGTGCAAAAAAGAGAGAGAGAGAGAGAGAAAGAGAGAAACTAGACCACCTTCTTACACCATACACAAGAATAAACTAAAAAAACTTAAGTGTAAGACCTGAAACCATAAAACTCCTAGAAGAAAATATACGCAGTAAACTCTCTGACATTTCTCTTAGCAACTTTTTTTTTTTTTCAGATATACATCCTCAGGCAAGGGAAACAAAAGAAAAATAAACAAATAGGACTACATCAAACTAAAAAAAAAAATTGCACAGCAAAAAGAAAAAATAAACAAACAAAAATTGAAACAGAATTATAAATAGAGAGAAATGACTAATGGTTGCCAGAGGGAAGAACGGTGGGAGGATGTGGTATAAAAAGTGACGGGATTAAAAAGTACAAATTGGTAGTTACAAAGTCATGGGGATTTAAAATACAGCATAAGGAATATAGTCAATAATATGTACTGTAATAACGGTGCATGGTGCTAGGTGGGTACTGGAAATGTCATGGGGTATCAATTTGTAAACTATATGATTGTCTAACCACTATGTTGTACACCTGAAACAAATGCAAAATATTACTGAAAGTAAAGTGTATTTGAAAAATTTAAAAAAATAAGATGTAGGATAAGGTATATGAGGAGAAATGATGAATATCTGCATCATGAGTTTGAAGATCCCACAGTACCTCCAAGTGATAACATCAACAAGCAGTTGGCTATGTTGTTCTGGAACTCAAAATAGATATCTGAGACAGAGATACAGAATTTCATATCATCATAAGGTGGGTAGTTGAGGTCACTCCCTACATAGGTCCCCTGAGGAACAGAATGTAAAGTGGGAGTAGATAGCTGAGAAGAGGACCCACCCCATATTTAATATTTGAGTGGAGGAAGAGAAGTCCAAGAAGTTGACTGGAAAGATTCCAAGAATCAAAAGTGAGAAAGAATTAAAATGTCATAAAAAACACAAGCATATGCAATTATACAAACAGGTCCAGTGAAATCAAGACTGAACATTGTCCATAGGGCGGGGTGATCAGTAAGTCGTTAGCCTTCATGGAGTAGACAGATAGAAGCCAGGTTGTCAGGGACTGAAGAGTCGGTGGGAGTTGGAGAAGTGAAAACAGCACTGGCAGAAAATATCAACAAACCTGAAAGAAGAATAAGGTGACAAAACAACAGATAGAGAAGGTATAAGATCAGGAGAAATCTGATTATTTTAAAAAATTGTTATTTTTGTTTGTTTAAGACAGAAGCTAGAGCATATTTATAAGTAAGATAAAGGAATCAGTGGAAATGACAACATAAAAGTTACAGAAGAAAAAAATGAAAAAACTAATAAGTAGGTAGAGAACTCAAGAAGATCCAGAATAGAGGTGAGATGATTGTCTTTGAATGAAAGCACAGACATGTCTTTTTCTAAAAATAGAGGGAAAACATAAATAGATGGGATTTTAATATCCATTTGAACCCCAAAGAACTTATGGAATTCTAATTTGAGAACTTTTATTTTCTCTGAATTAAAGGTGAGGACATCATATGAGAAGTGGTTATATTCAGGAGAACATGGTAAAAACATGGAATAGCTATCACTAAGAATAGAAGACTTGAGGCATAGGAAAAAATCATTGAGAAGAACTCAGGGCGCATTTAATTCTGGAAATATAAAATTATAGCATTGAGTCACCAAAACCACAGTGATGGTCTTTTCCTTGGGGATGGGGGATTGCTCATTCTGCACACCAGGAGTCGATGCAGCACTATAGGTTTTTCTGGAAAGATAAAGGAAAAAGGATAAAAGGAAAGAGAATTGATGGTACAGATCTCTTTCCCAATTAATCGCTTAAAGTGACAAAACCAAGAAAATCTGGGGATTGCCTTAATACATCATATATCTGAAGGGATTTACCATTTCTCCCTACCTCCTTGATAATGTACAAGATTTCCCTAAACATGCATTTTAACCCAGTATTAGAAATTAAAAATGTAATATTAAAACATCTAGTTGGGAAAGCACATTATCTAAAGATTAATTATTGAAACAATTGCCAAGCACAGATCCTCTTCTTGAGTGGTAGGTTCACTCACTTTGGTGTCTCACAGATTGTAGGTTCAATTCCTACTGTAACACTTAAATGTTATAAACATGATAAACATGTCTTAACCTTCCTCAGTATGAACTTTCTCATTTATAATATGGGGGTTAAAATGTACCTTATGTAGTTTACATAATTAATACAAGTAAAATAGGTGATAAGGATGGATATACAGACAGACACAATAAAAAGTATCCATTAGGTATTACTGTCTTTTGTTTTGATGGAGAGAACTACTCAAAGAACAAAGAGACACCAAGAAGGGAAAATAATACAAGTTGAAGATAGGCTTCACTCAAGCCACAATTTAGCCCAGGGCCAAACCTGTTTGCTGTCTGCTGTTCAAGATGAAAGAAAAATATTCAGTGTGATATTGATGTGTATTGCAACTATGAACATGACAACCTAAAAGGGTAATATTTTGCTGAGCCTTATGACACACATCAACACTGGTTCACCTGGTTTATGCATATTTCTCATATTAGCACAGCCATGTTCACTAAAAATAGCAGCGTATTTCCAGACATTTTCTTCGCTGCATCAGTGATGTTTTAAGAAAAAAAATACAGAGCTCCCATGTCACCTTACTGTTGGACAGTGCATTTTAACTACTGCTGCTTTTGAGAAAGTAGGAATGGCTCCCACATTCACAATATATTGCCTTTCCTAAGTATCCCTTAAAGGCCCCAAAATCCATGTCTCAATAAGAGTTTTTAATGGAGTAGAAGGAAGCTGACATTTTTTAAAGAGAGCCAGAGCATAACCTTGAGACCACCCTCCCAAGTAAGGGATAGAAAATGTCAAGGACTGTTGAATACCCAGCAAATTTCCACAGTGGATCAGTAAGAAGTTATTTAGCACAGGTGTTTAATTATGATGCATTAGGGAAATGAGTAGTGTTCAATGGTCCTCATACATGAACCTCCACCTGTGCAGAGGGGTCTAGTATTGGTTCATGGAGTGATAATATTGAGGGAAGAAACTGTGCTCCAATGCTGCTCAAGGGCCTTCCTTTTCTTGCTTGGTTCAACCAAGTTCACTGCCAGGAAGCTATGGGCTTTTCCCACATGAGCAGGTTCATCATGAAAGTTTATAATCTGCATCTAGATTATCTCACCAGGAATGAGCCACTTCTGAAATCAAATAAAAAATCAGAATAATTCAAGATGCCCTGCAGAGGGAATCTCCCCAGGTACATTCCCAGAACTCTGACTTCATGATAAGCAAAGGAAATCAATGTATTGGCCAAATGGCCAAGCAAAGTCATTGTGATTCATACTCAAGTACAGCCAATTCCCTTCAACTAGTATGGCCTTACCTATATGATGGGAGAGTTAGTCTAGATCAGTGGTCTTCAGACTCTTTTCTATACAAACTTGATTTTAAATGAAAGAGTAAGCATAAGTGCACCCATGCCCCCCACCGCCACACTCCCCACATTCATATGTTGAAACCTAATGCCCAATTCCATAGTATGAGCAGGTAGCACTTTTGGGAGGTGCTTAGGTCATGACAGTGGAGCTCTCATAAAGGGATTAGTGATATTAAAAAAAAAAAAAAAAAAAAAACAGCTTCTTGCTCTTTCCCCCCTATGAGGTTATGATGAAAAGCTAGCTAGCTATGAGAAAGAAGCCCTCACTAGGCATGTAATCTACCAGCACCATGATCTTGGACTTTCTAGCCTTAAAGTCTTCTAATGGTATTTTGTTTTACCAGCCAAATGGAATAAGACAATGAGCATAAACAAACTAAAGAGATAAAAGTAGTTTTGGCTGAATTTGTGGGCTGTCCCCTTCCTCCCTTCTCTAAGCAGAAATGTATACTGGAAACCATGGAATCAGTGGCAACTAATTTTTATGGTCCTAAACATTTATTAAGTATGTGTTTTGAACACCCAAAGGAAACTGTGTTTTTTAATGAATTAATTTCATTTAATTTTGATTTGCTGGACAATAATGTCAGCAAGCACTATTTAAGAACTTCACCACTTCGCAGAAGTTTCTTAATGTTTCTGAGCCTCAAATGCCTTATCCTGAAAACAGGGATAGTATGGTAAATGAAAACAAGAACATGGGGATGTCATCTACCTGTCCAATACTTGCTACAGAGCAAGTGTGTATTTAATGTTCCTGTTGGAGTAAAGAGCCTTTGAACCAGGCTCTATGATTACAGCACTGCACACTGAGACAGACAAACTGTGTACCTGGCTTTAAAACAGACATTATGAAGGCTCTGTCCCTACAGCCAGTACTGTGAGGATGGTATTACACTGCCCATGGCTACTAGTGGCCATGAGAGCAGTAATATTCCTTCTAGGGGTTGCAATACCCTAGTATGTGGTAGCTGTGAAAATAATCAAACACAAATTTACTATTTTCTTAGGGATCCGTTCTTCCCCAGCCATACTAAAGTTCAATTTCTGTGAAATTAATTGTATCAGTCAAGACTCCAGGATCTGATCATTAAGATTTTTAAAGCCTATAAAAACCAAACATTTATAGTCTATTAGTCAGGTTTTTTCTTACCCAGGAAATATATCAAATTGGACTTTAAGAAAGTTCATTATCAAACATTATTTCAAGTGTGGTCATGAACTATTTGGCTATTATTTAGAGCAATACCCACTACTGATTTCATACCACTGCTAATCAGCAATGAGATACTTGAAAATATTTGGAAGTTTTGTCTCAATTTAAGAATATCATAAATATTTTGGATAGCAGTTATATTGTCAAAATCTATCAAACTGAACAGTTAAGCTCTGTTCATTTTATTATGTTAATTATATCTTAATTTGAAAAAATATATTACAAATATTCAAAATGACTACATACCAGAAGTTCTTAAGACTTGGTATTGTTACGCACGGTAATCCTCCGTATAATTAATATGTGAGATGTGAGCACTTTTCCAGTAGGTCTTAATGAAGGCACCTAACCATCTTCTTTATCTTTAGGGATTCAAAGAATGTAAGATTCAGTACTGGGGTCAGTGACATGCTGAAACATTTGAATTCTCCCATTTGATGAAGCATCAGTTCTCTTCCCCCCTTAAATTCTTTTATGTGACTGACAGTTTCATCCATTTTTTTCCTGAGGCAACTATTGAAATTCCTTTGTACTTGTGGAAGCAAGTTTGCTGGTTCAAGAATTTTGTTTTACCTCTGCCTCTAAGACTTGTCAGCGGCAAATTAGGACAAGGAATTCTAATTTATGTTTCAAAGGCCTCAGTAGTAGTAAGAAGTATTTTTATTTACATCTCCACCAAAAAAGTGTCAAGTCAAGATGATGAACCACAACACACTACTGTACAATTATTAGAAAATTCCAAGAGGAGTTGTGAAATATGAGAAGCAAGAGCAAGTGGAGATAATGCCGCCTAATCCTAATAAAGCTCCTAAAGGACTCAGGGCAGCAGCTGGGTTTGCTCTGGAGGGAGGCAGAGTGTACATTTGGCCCTCAAGTATTCACATTCACATTCATGCACTACATGTAAAATCTCCATGTAAAAAAAAAAAAAAAAAAATATATATATATATATATATATATATATATATATAATTTTAAGATTTAAAAGTATTCCTTACATTTCTCCTATTACATAGTAAAGTTAATCCAAATAACTAGTTGAAGTATTAGCATAAACAATAGTGTTATCCTTATTGTTTTGTTGACAAGTTATAATATTTTCAAATGTGCAGAAAAAACTGAATAAACTCTACAGTGAAAGCCCATATATGTACCACTTAGAATCTATAATTAACACTTTGCTATATTTGCTTTATCATCTATCAACTTATCCATCCTGCTATCCACCCATCTTATTTTTCATAAGCATTTCAAAGTAAACCTCAAAAATCAGTACCTCCAAATCTCAAAATGGTTTTTATTTTTTCTTTTATCCCAGATGCTACTCTAGATCAGATTTTCAACCAATGTGCCACAAGAATTTTTAAAACATGCCATACCTGACATTTAGTCAGGGGCACTGACCTCCTTTTCCTTAAATTGTCAAATAAAAAGAAAATGACAACAGCCAACACAACAATAGCCATTAGTGTGAATGAATCAAAAATTACCAATATTTTTTTCAGATCAGTAACAAATACATTTTTTTGGTGTGCTGCAAAATTTTAGTAATTAGTTTATGTGTGCCATGAGATAAAAGAGGTTGATAAATTTATTATATTAGTACTTTTAGACCTTATTCTAAAGCTATATTTTTTTACTGTTGGATCTGTTTACTTGAAAGAAGGTGTTTTACTTATTAGGTCATTCTACTGGCACTATTATGGGGAACATGCAAAGCAGATATGAAAAGAAATTAATTTCTATCTCCAGCTCTGTTCAGCACAGTGTAGAAAATATAATCTAATCATACTCAGGTAAATTAAATTGCTTTCATGATCATGATTTTTCCTTAGATATTTCAGGTTTAAACTCAGTAAAATTCAAGAGTCACCCACTACCCTTCTCCTCTCAGAGCTGGCACCATGATATTGAGACATCGGTGGAGAGAGGTAGGTGGCTCTGCTTCTCAGTTGTGATCAGTATCTCTCCTGTGATGAAATCATCTCAGCTGTATCATGTACTGTCTCATCCTCAGACATAGTCCCTTCTATGCACCCCACTAGTTGAGATGTAAGTGGGGGCTCTCCCAATCCTTAGAGGATGGTTCTGATTTACATGCTTTAATGTGATAACCCCTGCATGCCCAGTGACATCTTTAGGTTTTGTTTTTTTTTTAATTAAGTTTATTGGGGTGGCCTTGGTTAATGAGATCATATAGGTTTCAAGTGTTCGTCTCTATGATATACCACCACACAAAGTCAAATCATCTTTCATCGCCATATATTTGACCCCCTTTAATACCTCCCCTTCCCCTTCCCTCTCCTAACCACCATACTGTTGTCTGGGGCATCTTTCTTAACTAATTTTTCCTATACATTTGGCAAGAGGAAGGAAACAAAGCACAAGAACTTTTGGATGTTCTCTCATCTGTCTCTGTGATTACAGAAAACTCCATAGTTTCTCGGTCCTCTCAGGCCAACACACCAACACAGACCACACTGCCATTTCTACTTTCTGGCATCTAGCACCTGGTGGAACAGAAGAGTTCTCTGCCTTTTTTTTTTTTTCCTTCACCAACAGGGAGAGGCAGAGTATCCTTTAATCTCAGATACTCAAATTTAAATAAAGTTCTATTCTGCCCACTCACCATACACAAAGACTTTTCACACTTCACCTAATAGTCTTGTTTCCTTTCCAAAATTCTAGCCCATTTATTCCAGCCCAGGGGGGGTTATAGCCATTCTCTGTGCCAGGTAAAACAGGATAGCAAAGTATTCTTCCTAATGAATTGCTTTATCTAAGATCTAGTCCTCCGGGGATCAAAGCTCAGCATTACCTTATTTCGTTTCTCTTTGCATTTCAGCTGTAACCCCAATTTCCTTGGTTTATGGAGGCCAAAGCATAATTTGAACAGAGAAAAGGTAGTGGGGTTTCGGATTTAAAAACAAAAACAAAAATATGAACAAAAAGCACCACTTAATATATTCCTTAGCAATGTCTTCGCATCTGCACTTTATGGGTCAATCTGTTGTCTAGATGACTCATTCTCAACCAGGGATTATTTTACCCACCAGGGGACATTCGACAATGTCTGGAGACACTTTGGTTTTCACAACTGTTACTGTGAATACTACTGGCATCTAGTAGGTAGAGACATAGATGCTGCTAAATAGCCTACAGTGGGAAGGACAGCCCATGACGAAGAACTTCCCAGCCTAAATGTCAATAGTGTCAAGGCTGAAAAACCCTGGTCTAAACCAAAGCTTCTAAAATTAAAGAGTACAAACTTTGTTGTAAGATAATTAAGGTCTGAGGACCTAATGTAAAACATGATTGTAGTTAACGGCACTGCATTGTATACTTGAAATTAACTATGAAAGTAGAACTTAAGTGTTCCCACCCCCTCAAAAAAAGTGTGGTGATTGATACGTTAATTAACTAGATGGGGAGAATCCTTTCACGTTGCAGACATGTATCAAATTACACGATGTACACTTGAAGTATCCTGCAATTTTATATGTCAATAAAACTGAATTAAATTAATTAAGTTTTAAAGCTATGTTTTAGGGATTCCAAGTATCTCATGAAAGGGCTATCTCAGGAGTTGAGGGAAGGACATATAAGCCATCCCTCACTCCATGAAAATCAGAAAAAATTCACTTCACAAGAAAGTTTCCATATAAGATTTCATTGTGAGGTGGGAAGAGAGATTGTTCAAGTACATTTTTTTTAATCATTAAAAGAGATGATTTCTTAACTTTTTCATAGATCATAATTTTTCAAATGGGGCAATAGTGGAATAGTATTTTGCCAATTAATGACATTAATGACATTTTAAAGGCTCCCATTCATTTTTATCATTACTTCATAAAAAAATACTTCTTTTTCAATAAAAAGGCAGGAAATTTTATAATTTCAGAATAAAGGACAGCAATTTGAATTAAAATATTTTAGCCTTAAGGAAAACTTATAATGTTATCCATATTTTTCTGACAGACCAGCCTCTATGACAGACATTGATGGGAACCTTTGCTGCAGAACTCTTCAACTCAGGGATTCAATAAAATCATTTTCAGTTTTCCTTTTTTCTTCTTTTAAAGGTTTCTACACAAAATAACAACAGTAAAGAGGCCTACATTGATTAGGACTTCTTAAACAAGCCACAGCATCTAGAACTCTGATGTAAAGCCCTAATTCAACCTAGGTTCACAGATTCCATTACATGATAAAAAACAAATAGATTATAAAAACATCACAGTAACCTTTTAATTAAAAATAGGTAGTTGTCTATATTTAGCGCTCTCTTCCTTCATCCCCAGTGCACATTCTTAGGAATCAGCACCCTAACAATTACCAGTTGGGACTAGACACAGTAACCCAAGGCATGAGATTGATGATCAAGTCAGTAAAAGAAGAGAAAAGAGTGGATGTACATGACATTGATCTGAATTTGTTACTGCTGACCCAATGATCTGAGTGAAAAATTATGATTTGTATATTTATACACTATACATCAATAGACATATATTTTCAAACATTGCTCTTTTCTATCATGAGGAATACAACAAACTCCCATCAGTAATATTAATGATGACTGCCAAGGCCCTATAACCTGTGGACGCAGCGGAATCTCCTATGGGTTAAGTATACTTTACAAGGTCAGCTCTGCCTATCCCACTGCCCAGGTGATTCTGTTCCATGTACAACAAGAATGATAGGACAGGCGAGAATCATTAGTTTTGGGGGGTTTTTTGTTTTGGTTTTTTTTTGTTTGTTTGTTTGTTTGTTTTTAGTTGTATTGACTGGGAAAGTTTATTTATGTAGATAAATCTCATTTTAAAATACTTAGACCAGTTTATTTCTCCCTTATTAACTCCCAGCCCCATCCTCACCCTACCTTCTATCATGTACATTATAAAAATAATTTGATTAATGAATAGCTCTTAGAAGAGATAGATTAAATTGTAAAATAAAAACAATTTCCTCTACATGGATTTCAGTGATGTCATATTTTATACTGCTAAAATAATTTACATCATTATTAGCCAGTACTAAAGAATCATCTTCTAACACAAGGCAATGGATATAAACTACAAAATTTTAACAAAATAAAGATATTCTTTTAATGACTAAGAGTTTAAAATTTAAGAAAACTTCAATACATATAAAAATTTAAATATAATTATGCATAACATAACCAGTTCTTATCTGGCCAATGGAATATACAGGGTGAATTTTATATATATGTATAAACACAGTTTTCCCATTCTACTGTGAGCTTTGATGTTATTATTACTTTATTTCATCTTGCTGTGTTGTACACAGATATAAATATAACAATGCAAGTGAAGTTTAAAAAAATGACAGAAAAAGAAAACTAAAATGTATTAAACTTGTATTCTGGGTCAGACATTATACTTAACTTTTTAATTTGCCCTCATATAGTTTTCACAAGTTTTTTGAAGTAGGCAATTAATTTTGTATTATTTCCTCATTTTACATATGATGAAACTGAGGCTTAGTGAGATTAAGGAACATTCCCTTTACATTAAAGCCAAGCTAAGTCCAACTCCAAAGTCCTTCTTGATCTTACTACTCTATCAGACTAAAGAAAAGATGCATTTGACAGCCTTTTTTGTACGCTTATTATAATCATGGAGTCATGGAGTAGGAACTTGAAACATGAAGCACTTGTATTTTAATTAATTCAGTCCACATATGTTTATTGAGTGCTTACTTTGTGCCAGAGAGAGGAGAGGCTCCTACCTGGAAATTTTGACATGGAATAAAAGACAAATATTAGTCAGTTGCTGACAATTACTGAATCTCACCCAACGCTGTTGATCAGTCACCCAAAAAGGCTTCTATACTATGGCTCGTAACTTCATTATTAGGGACTTGCAATTCCCAAGAATCTATCTGCTTATCCTCAGAACCCTGATTTCTGGGCTCATTCTGACCTCCAAGACTTGTTTTTATCACAGTTTACATATAATCTGCACACTACTGATTTATAAAAATTCAAATATCCCTGGCTGGGTGGCTCAGTTGGTTGGAGCATTGTCCTGTGCACCAAAAGGTTGAGGGTTCAATTCCTGGTCAAGGCACATACTTAGGTTGCAGGTTCAGTCCCTGGCTGGAGGCAACTAATCAATGTTTCTTTCTCACATCTCTCTCTCTCTCTCTCTCTCTCTCCCTCCCTCTCTCTCTCTCTCTCTCTCTCTCTCTCTGCCCGCCCCTCTCCTCTCCCCTCTCCCCCTCTCCCTCTCTCTCTCTAAAATCAATAAACAGATTCTTGGGTGAGGATTTTTAGAATTCAAATAATTTAGTCTTTCTTTTAAAAACTTAAAAGCATGATTTTATATCTGTTGTAAGAGTTATATAGAACCTAGTTCACAGTAGGCAGTCACAAAGGCAGGTTTCTTTTTTTCCTGGGAAGTTAGCCCAACCCACTCATTTTACTGTTAAAGACATTAAGGCACAGAGACATAGCTAGTAACATGACTAGTTACTAGCACAACTAAGACAAAAGCTCAAGTCTCTTAACTCCTTGTCAAGTATTATTTTCAATTCTGTGTCCCAGCTCATTTAGAATTGAGTCAATACCTCAAATAGGTAAGTCTTTTCAATTTATAGCTCTAATTATGAATGTGAGAGTCACAAAATTCTCTGCCTATTCCCATGCCCATTCTCTAATTAAAGAAGTGGTAAAAGATATGACTGACGTAATGAACCTCAAGAAAAGAAAAATATGAAATAAACATATGAGGTTATGAGTTGGCTTGAGATCATTCACTGGACTTCATTATACTTATTTATACAAGCTTGAATTTTATCCAACTGAGCTCCAACTCTACATCCTAATTCAGCAGGGTGGTATCTTCACAGGTTTTATGCATCCAAAAAAAAGTAAGATATCAAATTTCAATCAAGAATGGTCAAGTTTCTATATGCATAAGACATGATGATAGGCCATACAGGAATACAATGTTTCTAAGACATAGTCTCTGATCCTTAAAGGTATTACAATCTTTCTGTATAAATAACAGGATTTCCATAAGGAGGCAATCAGGTCATTCATTCATTCATTCATTGACTGGCCAAATTATTTATTGAGCATCTATTACATACAATCACTATGTTAAGGAGATAATCAGAGAAAACAAGCAAACAAAAGAAGCACAGTTGTAGATGCATTAATCATGCATTATTGTATAGCAGTCACTCTAAAACTTAATGACTTAAAATAACAAAAATGTGTTAGCCTACAGTTAGTGTAGAGTTGAAGTACAAGCATGACTCGGAATCTCTCAAGAGTTAAACTATCAACTGGAGTTACTGTCTCATCTGAAAGCTCAGCTGTGAAGGAGAAGGAATGGGAAAGACCTGCTTCCAAGCTCCCTCACATGGTTATTGACATGTCTTAGTCCCTTGCCATGTGAGTCTCTCCATAGTGCTGCCTTATGACATGGCAGCTGGCTTCCTTCAGGGAGAGCAGTCTAAGATAGAACACCCCAAACATAAGTTATCATCTTTTTATAGCCTAATCTTAGAACTGACACCAGAGCATGCTACTACACATGCATTATCCTATTCATTAGAAGCAAGTCTATAACTCTCACTCACATGCAAGGAGAGAGAATCACTAAGTGCTAGGGGGTAGAGGGAGGAGTCACCAGGGCTATCTGAACTGCCTATTACAACAGATCTTGCCCATGGGAAGCTTAGAGCATTTTTACATTTACTGTGCAGTCCATGGCTTTAAAAAGTGACTGTTCTGTGGCATTTTCTCAACAATTATTTGCATAATAATAGGTGAAATATCAAAAAGGTGGATAGTGCTAAATTGAGAAGAATGCCTAGCTGAGTACTTTATATTTAATTTAATGGACAAGGTGAAACCATTCTTAGTTGGAGGATTAAAGAACATACTAGTTGGAGCCCTGACCAGTGTGGCTCAATTGGTTGGGTGTTTTCCCTCAAAGTGGTGGGTGGCCAGTTAATTCCTGGTCAAGGCAGATGCCTAAGTTGTGGGTTTGGTCCCCAATTGGGGCACATGCAAGCCAATTGATGTTTCTCTCTCATATCAATGTCTCTTTCCCTCCTTTGCTTCCTCCCTTCCCCTTTCTCTAAAAATAAATAAATAAATAATTTTAAAGAAAAAAATAACATAACAGTTGGAGAGAACTTTTTTCACTCTAACATTGCCCTTCCCCAGCAATTCTGTTCTTTCACAGTGCAGAGAGAAAATTTCTTGGACTTCTGTTCATGATGGCAATATAGGCAGACATGGCTCTCCACTTTGCAAACCACATCAAAACTGCAACTAAAATATAGAACAACCATCACTCAGAACCATCAGAGATCAAGTGGAATGGAAGTCTAACAATACAGAGTTAAAGAAACTACATCTATACACACTGGTAGGAAGGCTGCAAACACGGAATGGGTTGGTCCCTCATCCATGAGTGGTGGATAAAAATTTGGGAAGGATATCTCAGGAGTGAGGAGTCCTGGCCCCACACCAGGCCCCCCAGCCCCAAGTCCCAGTGCCAGGAAGATAAATCCCCACAACTCCTGGCTGCAAAAACTAGCAGGGATTAAGTCAGTGGAAGAAACTGCTAGAACCCAAAGCAATTCTTCCTAAAGAAACCACACATGGACTCATCTACTCAGACAAACTCCCTCTGAGCTCCAGCAACAGGGTAGTAGCTTGAAAGGCCCCAGAGGCATGTAGGGAGAAACTGAAGTGTCTGGCATCAGGGTGAACAGAGGCCATTGTCCCTTTTCTAAACCCTCCTCGCACAGAGATGGCAAGCTGGTGCCATATCTGACACTCCAGTTCCAGGCTTATGGCTTGCTAACAGCGACAACACAGATGGCAAAATGTGGACCCATCCACAGTATAGTGAAACCCAGAGTAGTCTCCCAATACATTCATCAAATAGCAACTGACAAATTCAAACATAACGAGTAAAAAACTTGAATGAAAGAAGGTGAAGAAACCAATAGCTCAGAGAACTAAGGAACCAAACAAGCAATACTTTTTCTTTTCATCAAAAATATTCTCCTTGCCTTCACTGCAATTGGGTCTGCATGGGAAATTTGTGGAAACATAGTTTAAGGGTTTTTTTGTGTGTTACTATATATACAAGATGCACAAAATCATTTGGTAGAGGTCTTACAAAGAAGGTGTTGTCAAATAGATAACGCCCAATACAACTCAAGCATGAAAACCATATGATTTATCCATATGGCCACAGCACAAGCTAAGGATAGAAGCTGTGAGTACTGCTTCTATAAAGCTGAAGCAAGACAAGATTGCTAATGTCATCCTGATTTACCAAGTACAGCCAAAACTGTTCTCCCTTCAGCAAAATTGCTGAACTGTGTGGTTGAGGCTGGGTGGTTTACACACACACACAAAAAAAAACCTCTTCGTCACACACAGATCTGAAAAAACATAAGAATATATGAGGCTACAATAGATGTGCCATGTGGAAGAGTCCCTTCCATGTGAGCAGATGCCAGATAAACAAGTGGAAGAACATATCAGTCCAGCATATCTTTCCGCTTGTAGTGAAAGAAATTGGCAAGTCACCTTACAAGCTGGATTCAGATCTGTCAGTCCTGGTGTTCACAAGGCTGTGAAACAGAAAGGAGTAATGTTCAATTACCATTATCATACAGAAATTGCACCTTCCTTGGACTTCCTCGAGCTTCAAGTCATCCGCAATTACACCCTCATAGTCAATTAGCATGGATGAAAAGCCACAACATACCAACATGATTTTGCCTAATAAAACTTATAGGCACTTAACTCAAGCTAGGCAGTAAAAACTGTTGTTTAGAGACAGTGAGGGTGTTCAGGTGCTTTTTCTTCCTAAGGTGAAGGGTGACTCTTGAAGAAGGAAGATAAAACCAGTACCAATTATACCTGAAAGTGTCTTCCTCCTTAACAAGAGTCTGAACTCCCACATCATCAGTTGAAGAGGGTATACATAGGAGACTAGCTAGGAAAATTAGTCCATTTTCCCATGCCCATCAAAAATGAAGTGTGCACAGGTATGCATATGAAACTAAACTTCATTTTTCATAGCTTCAGGTAAGACCTCTAAGTAAATGTCCATGCCCAAGATGAGAAGAGCCATTTCAGAGAATCCGAACAGATCATGATTCTCATAATTTTGCCTTAGAATCTAGAACTTTTGTTGTTAAAATGGCTTTTTGAGGTTTATCTGCTAAAATCCCTTCATTTTAGGGGTTAAGAAACTGAGACTCAGAGATATGACATGTTTAACATGACACCAACTAATTCAAATATCTAAAAGATTATGTTTACCTAGTTTTACTTATTTTGGGAAAGAAACCTTCATAGTGATATTACCAAGCTTATTGAAGTCAAGTGGGGGATTGGTGGAAACTGACAGGCCCCACGCTTCTTAGTAACAAAGGTCTAAACTTCCTAACCACATTTAATATAATGTGAGGACAATGAGTTTGAAAGCAGTCTCCAGTGTCTTCTCACCAGAAAGAGGGAATCTCTAGAGCCTGAACTGGGATGTCCATTATTTACTTATAGGGTCTGCAGTACAGACTTCACATGGTGAGTCAATCACCTTTGTATTTTAGCTTTCAGATTGGCATTCTATGGCTATCATCAAAAAGATGAGACAATAAATGCTGGTAAACATGTGGAGAAAAGGGAACCCTTGTGCAGTAATGGTGTGATTCTAAGTTGGTACAGCTACTATAGAAAATAGTATGAAGTTTTCTCAAAAATCTAAAAATAGAACTTCTACATGACCTAGGAATTCCACTTCTGGGAATATATCAAAGAAAACAGAAATGCTATTTTGAAGAGATAGCTGCACCCACATGTTCATAGCAGCATTATTGACAATAGCCAAGACATGGAAACAACATAAGTGTCCATCGGTGGATAAACGGATAATAAAGTTGTGGTATATATAAAACACAATAAAATATTAATCAGTCATAAAAAGGTAGGAAATCCTGGCATTTAAAATAACATGGTAGGACCTTGAGTGCATTACACTAAATGAAATGACAAAGACACACAGTATTTGTGTGATATCACATACATGTAGAGTCTAAAAGGAAAGAAAGGAAGAAAAGAAAAAATAAACAAACAGAAAAAGATCTGATTTGTGGTTACCAAGGGAAGTGTATGTGGAGAGAGGAAAAATTGGATTAATGTAGTCAAAGGTAACTTCCAGTTGTAAAATAAGAACTAGCAATGTAATATACAACATGATGACTATAGGTAACACTTCTGTATGGTATATATGAAAGTTGTTAAGAAAGTAAATCCTAAGTTCACACCACAAGAAAATAAAAAACTTTTGTATTTTTTTATTTTTGTGTCTATATGAGATGATGGGAAGTTAACTAAACTTACTGTGGTAACCTTTTTACGACATATGTAGGTCAAGTCATTATGCTGTACACGTTAAACTTATACAGTGCTGTGTGTCAATTACATCTCAATAAAAGTAGGGTGAACATATGGCATTCTACCCTGAGCAAACAGCATTTGAGTTCTTTCTTTGAGGATGATCTCTTCTCTGGAAACTGGTGCCTTTCTGTGCGTTGGTTATGGGAGGGCCTTTTCCGTAGGCAGATAAGTAAGAGAAGCAGCAGAGATCTAGTGAGCTGACCCTAGAGCTAGAGCCAGATTTTCTGGGTCCAAATTTCAGCTCTGCCCCTTGCTAACTGAAGGATGTGGGCCACTCAGTGGCCTCTTGTTCCTTTCTTTTCTGTCAAAAGGGAATGATAATAACAATAGAGACTTCACAAAGAGGAAGGATTAAGTGAAGTAATAAGGAGAATAATGCTTTGAACAAGGTTTGAGGCCTCAAAATCTTAGCCATTCCATTTTAAAATGAAAAAAAAGTTGCCCTATGTGTACCTTGCCATAAAATTTCCTGTATCAACATTTCCAAGATAACAGTACCTTGGGCACTGCAGTTTCGTTTTTACATGTTGAATATAATGGATGTTGCAGATAATTAGGCTGAACTGGAATAGAATCTATAGTACTTTCCTTTAATCTAGATGTCTTTCACCCCCACTTTTGTAAGATGTGAAATCCAGTGTTTTCTTGCCAGGGGTGCCAATTTACATCCATGATCACAATTCCAAATTTCACTTTTCTCATAAATACAGGTGTAGGCAAAAGTAGGTTTACACTGACATTGTGACATTCTTTTGAATTCATGAAGCTACTGTAAAAATAACCTGCATGTCTTTATCCATATGAACAACTATAAACCTATTTTTGTCCACCCTTGTATAATATAAGGCAGAGCCTACACAGTAGTTTTCTAGTTTTCTATGAAGAGAAGGCCTAGATTGTGTTTGTTTTGAGGCTACCACTTAACTATGACACAATCTGATATTGTGGTATTGTTATAAATGGGTCCATGGCTTTTTATCAAGATTTATGTCTTAAAATGTTTTTTAAAGGTCAATATAAACAGAGAGAGGGAGAGAAAACCCAACCATATGATTCAAAAGCAGTGATATGCAAATGTTTAGGAAAAGGACTCAGCGGATATGCTCTTGAATATAAGGAACAGGATATATGCTCTACTCTGCACTAAACTTTTTATTAAAAGAAACTGTCAAATAAGTCAAGATATCATAACACAGTGCCTGTCACGTGCCATAGGACACGTTCAGGTCAAAAACTGCTCTCAAAGAAGAATGTCCAGTTTCTAGCCATTCATTCCAGTCCTCTATTCTATAGCACTTGACCTTTTTTACATGGTATATAAAATCAGTAAGAAATATATACTCTCAAAAATCATACCTAAATTTGCATTTACTAGGTAGTTTATACAAGAATATGTGTGTGTGTGTGTGTGTGTGCATATATACATGTATACACACACATATTTTCAAGCATTCCACTATTTTAAAACACTAAATATAAGCTACAAGTTTAGTTCATGTATTTTAAATATTATGGAGGACATTCATTTAGTTGCATTTTTCACAGAAGAAACAAACATTAATGATTACATTTGACTGTTATCTTAAAATTTAAACTATTCAAAACCAGTTTTGCTTTGTTCATTATAAGCCAACATCTTCGACTTACTATTGCTTTTTTATTTCATTCCAATCATTCCAAAAATACATAAAATCATCTTTTCTATTTTAACATGCCAAAATTTTACATCCTAACACCAAATACATTTAGAGGAAAAAAGTGAGCATTAATCTATTCTTCCACACACAGTTATAGAAACAAAGCCACTTATGCAAATTAAATGTATGTAGCCATTCCCTTAAATGACACATGGAGAAAATGCTAACACATGCAGAGTAGGTTTTCCAGGATAGTTAAAATATGAGAGATTAATTATATCAAAAAGATTTATCACTGGAGATATTGGATGGTTTTTTTCTCCTTTCCTTTTATTGGATCTAAGAATATCAATTTCTAAACTCCATTGTTCTGCTTGCATTGTTGGATCTCAATACTTTTACCAATTCAAACTTCTTGGAGTCTACCTCTACATCAAACAAAGAAGACTAAAAGCTGGACATGAACCCATAGTGGTTTTAGAAAGATGATGTTGGTCTCAGTGGTGATGCTGGAGCAGCGAGCCAGGCAGCTCCGTCAGTGCTCTGTCTTGGAGGTGGTACTCCTACAATGAACACAGTCTTGGCCATTTCTCTTTCTTTTTCTTTCTCTCTCCCTCCATCCTTCCCTCTCTCTTTCTTTGACTGTACCAAATCAGATAAGAAAATAAGAAACCTCCAGTTCAATAAATAAAACTTGAAAAGAAACCTTTTTGGGCTATATACTATAATGACAGATCTTAGTCTCATTGTTTGGTGATTAGTCACTTTGATGTTAGCAAAAACCAGGAAAAGAGAAAACATTCTATAATTGTGAGCTATAACATGAAAATATGTTTGAGTTTCCCTTTTGCCATTTTCTTTCCCTTTTAATAATTCTATCACTTTGTGTTAAAATATACATAACATAAAATGTACCATTTTAACTACTGTTAAGTGTCTGAACATTAAGTACATTCAAGTTGTTGTGCAATGATCATCACCGCTCATCTTCAGAACTTTTTCATCTTGCAAAACCAAAACTATTCCCATTAAACAATAACTCCACGTTTTTTATTTTAATTTTCTTAATGGCTAACATATGTCAGTCAGCCAATCTGCTTAGCATTTGTTATCTCCTTATCTAATAAGGAGCGATATTGAAGATGATGTGTCTGCCCCTAGGGAGCTGACGCATTTAGACAGAAGATGGACAAAGATGCTGCCTCACAAGGGCACTCATTGGGCACACGCCCGACACTTCTTCAGCAGGTGTTGCATTTAAGTAAATTTCAAAGTAGAATGACTGATTGTTTAGTTCCAGTATTCTCACTGGTAATACATGATATATATAATGCTAATCCAGGGAAATATGCCATTTTCAAAAATAATAACTTCCCTCAAAAAGAAAGACTGATACTGTTATTTTAACTTCACTTCTCAGAATATTTCTGAGCACTCATCGTTCTTTATTTTACAAATCTTCTGGGGTAACTGTAAGCCAACTGAGATGGGCATTGTCAATTTCTGAAAAGCCCAAGGCATACTAATGTGTTCCCTGGGGCTGAAATTAAGAACCCCTGTGCCCTTGGGCCTGTGTGTGGGTCACAAACCACTCCACTTTCTAAATCTGTCATATTGAGGGGTGACAAATAGCACCTCAAAATTTCCAAGCCCAGCCTAAGAAGAGGTTAAATACAATTTGCCCTTATTAACAAACATTGCATTTCTCTGAAAATCAGTTGCATCACTCAAACAAACCCTTTAATTCACCTTTCTGTCTGAGGAGCTCAGCATTGCAAATCTACAGTCCAATCTTTTTTTTTAAATGGGACCAGGTGTTGCTGTTGTTGTTTTAATTGTTGTTCTTATTCTATGGCACCAAACATAAAGATACATGTTGATGTATTCCAAATTGACTATTTGTATTCTCTTTGCTAGTGATCATTAATTTCAGTTGGACAGTTATTCATGTAAGCAATTTGCCACTATGATGACAGGGAAAATATTGAAGTGCTAGGCTTTTAAAATGGTAATATGTGAAAAGAGATATAATTCTCTTGCAAAATATATTCCTCAACTTTTATATCTGGTCTCTGGTGATATGAACCATAAAATCATGCTAGCTAGTCCAAACTGTTTTTCTTGAAATCTTGGTTTGGGATAACAAGAATTGAATCTTTTAAAAGCTCATTTGGAATACAAATATTTGGACTCTAGCTATGGTACATCTATAAATATATCTACAATTTAGGAAGATAAAACCAATGGAAAAGCATATTTCTTCAGCTCAATTTTCTCATGGAAAAAGACGTACAGGCTGCTTTCAATTGCTACTGCTGCTTCATGAAATTCTTCAAGAAATTATCTTTTTGAAAGGATTTTGTTCAGTGTTCTGTTTCTACTGGTGCTTTGAGACTTTTATTGAATTTATATGAAAATGAATGATGGAGACAGCAATGTAAAGCCAGTGTTTTACAAACTTGCTTTTGCTTAGTGTCACAGAAACCATGTAATTGACCACATTAGATCTGTCACTGGCTGGCTTATTTTTGTGTCTCCCTCTCCAGCCTAAAATAACATCAGAACTATCTAGGTCTGAGTCCCCAGACATCATTATAATAGAATATAGATCACTGAAAAAGGAGTGCCTGGACCCCATGTCATGATGCAACAATGCAGAAGAGTTATGGTGACCCAAGGAGCCCAAAGGGACACTTTCTAATGCAGTTAGACTTCCTCAGATACTGCTAATTCTTGCCTCCATCTACTCCATTTCTCAGGACTTTTGTTAATTGCATCTAATTAAGGCTTTGAAATAATTATTTATTTCTGCTAGACAAAATATACAGTAGAGAAACTTAATGCCAAGAAATTTCTTGGACAAAAGATTCCATCTAACATCTCATATTATAGATAAAAAGACTGAGACCTAAAATGTTTAGTTACAGATATGAACCGAAACTAACCCTGATGTGCTGATTCTCTATTACTATCTTTTCCTATAAGTCATTCACAAAATTACACCATATATTTGGTACTTCTCCATGGGAGTCAAATTCTTTTAAAATATAATAAGGACTAGAAAATCTTTTCATATATAAAGGTATGAACTGCACCCTCAAATAGTTTTTGTTTTGTTTAATCCTTTTAAACCATATTTTACCATCTGTACATTAGCTTCTCCCCAACAAGCAAATCTATAAAATGAAATCCCTCTATCTCATTCTGTCAAATTGAACCACACATTAAATGAAAGCTTAAAGAATTATTGTAATGACTTACCATTTTCCTTTAATGATTTTCAAATTTTGAGATGGAGCCAAATACCTTTCTGAGTACAAAAAAAAAAAAAAAAAAAGAGCAATTTACAAAAGTGATAGATATTTGGCAAGATTTGAAGGTAAAATAGATTTTGTAAATGTACGTGTTTGAGGAGGTTTCCTTATAGGATATACTTAAGAAAAAGCTCGAAGCACTATCGTGCTCATAAAAATTAACTGCTCCCTTAGCTGATGTACAAGACCTGAATTCTTGTTTTAAAATGTTTCTTGCATAGCTGATGCTATCAGGGATGGCCGAAATTTTACAATAGATTTTTATAATAATGCAATCATAAGATTTAAAGGATCATGAAAAGGTCTAATCTTTATGTATTTATATAATCTTTCTATTCCAAAGGTCATTCCTCAGTTAAGAGATAGCATTCTCTATAAAAGCAAGCTACTAGTCTTGTATAATCTCTGTGCTCTTAAAAGGAATATGCTAAAAAAATAAAAATAAATCCCTTTCTGGAATTCGTAGTGTCTGTTTTGTTGCAAGCAACATGCTACATACTCAGCATGCATCAGCTCTAACCCTAAACCCACACAATGTACAGCTAAGGAAAATGAGACTTCAGGAGCTTAAATGACTAGCCCAGGGTATTACTGGTAGAACTGGAATTTGAATCTCCTTGTATCCAAACCAAATACTCTTTACTCTTCCCTTTTTCACAGCCTTCCTAGCCAATACACAGCTGGAGAAAACAAAATATGGATACATTTTGATAAGAAAGACATTAGAACCACAGGAGTCCATAGCAACAGAATGTGTGGTCCTCAGGGTTACCTGATGGTTTCTAACACATTCTGTCTATGGCAATCCTTGGCCAATGTCTGATTATTTTGGAAGACCTTTGTTTCCTGTAACACCTAAATCTATCAATTAAGAAGCATGTATGCCCACTATTTTGTAAAAAGCCTTGTAGGTAGAGTTGCCAGATAAAATACAGTATAAGTATATGTCATGGAATATTTGGATGTGGACATATTTATACTAAAAAAAATATAATTGTTCATATGAAATTTAAACTTAACTGGGTTTCCTTTTTTGTTGTTGTTGTTTTGTTTGATTTTGGCTACATCTGGCAGTCTGGTAGGAAAAATATACAGTAGGTTTGTTTCATTTTAATGGTCTCTCTCCCACTTGGTGAGACAACCCATAAAGACATGAAAAGGAAGCCAACATCAACCATGGTGCTTGGTAAGTGCCATGTGACCAGCAATTATCTTAAGTTTATCTTGAAAAGTTTCAAAACTCCTCTCAGAAATGACTTCAATAACATCTAGTACTCTCTGCCCAGATGTCCTTCCAGACTAGATAAGCTCCTGTCATTGGTGTCCCTTTCTTTAAAGTATATTTTATTGGATGTGCTATTACAGTTGTGCCATTTTTTCCCCTTTGCCCCTCTCCTCCTAGCACCACCCTTCTCTCTAGCAATCTACCCCAATAGTTCATGTTCATGGGTCATGCATGTAAGTTCCTTGGCTTCTCCATTTCCTATGCTATTCTTAATATCCCATCTATTTTGTTCCTACCAATTGTGCTTCTTAATCCATGCACTATTTCCCCATTTCTCCCTCTTCCCCTTCCCAGCTGATAACCCTCCAAATGATCTCCATACCTATGATTCTGTTTCTGTTTGCTTGTTTGCTTAGTTTTGTTTTGTTTTGCTTCAGTTTTCTTAGATTCAATTGTTGCTAGTTGGGAATTTGTTGCCATTTTAATGTTCATGGTTTTAATCTTTTTCTTAAATAAGTCCCTTGAACATTTCATGTAATAATGGCTTGGTGATGATGAACTCCTTTAGCTTTACCTTGTCTGGGAAGCACTTCATCTGCCCTTCTGTTCTAAATGATAGCTTTGCTGGATAGAGTAATCTTGGTTGTACGTCCTAGCTTTTCATCACTTTGAATATTTCTGGTCAGTCCCTTCTTGCCTGCAAAGTTTCTTTAGATAAGTCAGATGATAGTCTTATGGGAATTCCTTTGTAGGTAACTCTCTGTTTTTCTCTTGCTGCTTTTAAGATTCTCTCTTTATCTTTAACCATTGGCATTTTAATTATGATGTATCTTGGTGTGGTCCTTTTTGGGTCCAATTTGTTTGGGACTCTTTGTGCTTCCTGACCTTTATGGCTTTTTCCTTTGCTAAGTTTTCTTTCATTATTTTTCCAAATATGTTTTCAATTTCTTGCCCTTCCTCTTCTTCTTCTGGCACCCCTATGGTTCAGATTAGCTGTAGGAAAGACTGCAAACAGGGTGAGAACCCAGAGGTTCATAAGCCTATCCTTGTTTCTTCATTTTGTTCTGGTTAGAAGTTTATTTCTTTCTTATGTTCTAAATCATTGATTTTAATCCTGGCTTCCTTCCCTTCACTGTTGGTTCCCTGTGGATTTTTCTTTATTTCACTTAGTGTAACCTTCAATTCTTCCTTTAGATTTTGCCATACTCAGTAAGTTCTCTGAGCATCCTTATCACCATCCTTTGGAACTCTGTATCTGATAGGTCAGCTATCTCAATTTCATGTAGTTCATTTTCTGGGGTTTTGTTCTGTACTTTCATTTGGGCCATATATTTTTTTTTGTCTCCTCAATTTGGCAGCCTCCCTGTGTTTGTTTCTGTGCATTAAGTAGAGTTGCTTTTACTCCCTGCCTTAGTAGTATGGTCTATGTAGAAAAGGCACTTATAAATCATGTGGGGAGGAGCCTTAGGTAATTGCCATGGCAGGACAACTGGCTTCACTGCTTTGTGGCTCTGTGGGGAGGAGGGGACAATGTCTCAGATGGGAGAATGCTGCTGTCTTGCTTCTGGAGCTTGGCATGGCAATCACCCCATTTCCTGTCACTTCATCCACTTTTGGTATGCATCTGGAGCTCTTCCAACTGCTGTCCTCATGGTGAAACCCAGAGTGGGTGGGTTTATATATGTTCTAAGTCTATGTGGGCCCTTTAAACAGGGAAAATCCAGAAATTTCTTCTGCCATCCCAACCCCCACTGGTTTTTACAGCTAGAGTTAACAGGTACTTACCTTCTTGTTGCTAGAACTCTGAACTATATGGTCTGGCCTGGTGCTGGGGTTGTTCACTCCCAAGGTATCCCTTACTCCCATGGTATCCCTACTAATTTTCATCTATCACATGTGAATATGGGACTGTCCATTCCACCGCTGCTGAAGCCTCCCCTCTCCACACCACACTGCCTCTCTATCTGTCTCTGCTACTCTGCACCCCTTACCCATCTGGATGAATGTGGCTTCTTAAATTCCTGGTTGTTGCACATCCATACAGCTCAATTATCTGATGATTCTGGATGTTATTAGTTTTGAAATCTGGTCATAATTCTTTCTGTAGTTGTGCAAGGAGGTGATTCATGTCTACCTATGCCTTCATCTTGACCAGAAGTGTCTGGTGTCCCTTTTGATAGTGATTTACTCTTTTCATTTATTCAGTCAGCAGGAAGGAGATGACACACTTAGAAGGGGTTACTAAGGAAATAAAGGAGGAAGGAACATAAAATGGAGTGAGAAGAGCCTCTTTAACAAATGGTGCTGGGAGAACTGGACAGGGACGTGCAAAAAAATGAAACTAGACCACCAACTTACACCACACACAAGAATAAACTCAAGATGGATTAAAGACTTAAATGTAAGCTGTGATACCATAAAAGTCATAGAGAAAAACATAGGCAGGAAAATTTCAGATATCACACATAACAATATCTTCATGGATACATCTCCTAAGGCAAGAGAAATAAAGGAAAAAATAAACAAATGGGACTACATCAAACTAAAAAGTTTCTGCTCATCAAAAGAAAACATCAGCAAGATGAAAAGGAAACCAACCATATGGGAAAACATATTTGCCAATGATATCACAGACAGGGGACTGATCTCCAAAATATATAAAGAGCTGATACGACTCAACATCAAGAAAACAAACAACACAATTAAAAAATGGGCAAAGGACCTGAACAAACACTTCTCCAAAGAGGACATACAGAAGGTCCATAGGCACATGAAAAAATGCTCGACATCATTGGCCATCATAGAGATGCAAGTAAAAACCACAATGAGATACCACCTTACACCTGTCAGAATGGCCATCATCAACAAATCAACAAACAACAAGTGCTGGCAAGGATGTGGAGAAACGGGAACCCTACTGCACTGTTGGTGGGAATGCAGACTGGTGCAGCCACTATGGAAAACAGTATGGAATTACCTCAAAAAACTAAAAATGGAAATGCCATTTGAACCAGTGATTCCACTGCTAGGATTATACCCGAAAAATCCTAAAACCCTAATTCAAAAAAACTTATGCACCCCTATGTTCATAGCAGCCCTGTTTACAATAGCTAAGTGCTGGAAACAGCCTAAGTGCCCATCTGTAGATGAGTGGATGAAAAAACTGTGGTACATTTACACAATGGAATACTATGTAGCAGAAAGAAAGAAGGAACTCCTGCCATTTGCGACAACATGGATGGAACTAGAGAGAATTATGCTTAGTGAAATAAGCCAGGCAAAGAAAGCAGAATACCATATGATATCACCCAATACAGGAAACTAAAGAGCAACACAAACAAACGAACTAAACAGGCAAAGACTAGAGTAGTAGTCAGTAGGGGGGAGGGGGAAGGGAGAGAAGGGGGATAAGTAAGGGAAGGGTCTAGTCAAGGAACGTATATGAATGACTCATGGACATGGACAACGTGGAGGGATATAATTGTGGGAGAAGGGATGGGCTGGGGGGGGGCAATGGGGGAAAAATGGGACAACTGTAATTGAATAACCAAAAAATAAAATTTAAAAAATAATAATAATAAAATAAAATAATGCAAGCAGAGTTCACAGAAACAAGCAGGGAATGATGAAGTCCATGAAGGCTAGGAAACTTGGGAAACCCTCTGATATAAGAGGTGGGAGTCACTGTAGAATCCAGTGAGAGATTAGCTGTGGGAAATAACTAAAAAATCAAAACATATAATAAATACAGACAATAGCAAATTGTGCTCCAGCAGTACAAGCACCAAAGGAACAAACCCCTTGACCTCCCTCATCTTGCACCCTGATGATACCTCACATTGCCCAAACCCAAGAAGGAAAGAGGGGGCAAGTGAAGCCTGGTATGAAGTCTGCAAAAGTCATCTTCAGCACCAAGTGCATAGAGCAAGCTTAAGAGGATGATGCATAAATCTGAACAAGACAAAGAGAGGCTATGCTGCACATTCTCTCATGCAGAGTCATTTCTTTTTGTGAATTCCCTTATCATTTTATACAGGTATGCACTGTATTTGTTGATTCTTAGAGTATTTTATTTATTCATCTTTTATTTTTTATCACAGTGGTCTGTGAGCATCTCTCCCTGAAACTGATTAGAAGCCATATATGATTTTAACCATTTCAAGTCTACCATCAGGACAAAGAAAATAGAATGCAATTGACTAAAATGTGATTGTCATTGCCTCATGAGAAAAACAGGGATGGAGACGGAAGTGTTTTTCTTCAGGATTAGAGGATGATTTGCTTGTATGAAGCCCACCAAAAGGACAGTCAGGAAAAGGGGGACAAAGCAAGTTCACCCCATTAGGGCAGAACATAGAGAAAGGTTTTCCATCTCATGCCTACTTTTCTGGGAAGCACAAACTCATCTGAGAGGGTCTGTGGGGTCACAACTACAGCAGCACAAACTTTTATTTTTTTCAAGTTTAGGACTATGTCCGATGCAAACAGATTACTCTGCACCTCACAGACTCATTTATTCACAAACTTATCCCACAGAACTTTCTTTCTCCACTGAGCTTCTCACATTATCAGTGCCCCAAGGAACAGGAGAAACACCTACAAAAGAAATGAGTTTGAATGCTGCTCTGAACACTTGAAACTGTTCTAAAATCACATGAGGCTCCTTAACTGCTATATATGTAAAGATCTGTCACATGTCAGAGAAAGTACAGATGCACCTCTAACTTCCCATTGAAAGGCATCATTTGTCTTGCACAGAACTCTGGGGACATAGGAATGTGGTATTTGTTAATTAATACCTGTCCAAGTCCTCATTACTAAATTGTATTAGATGAGCTTCTCATCATGGAAGATGTCCAAAGCTTCCACCTGAATATAATCAGATTGCTGAATATTAAGCAAAGCTTTCTAAAGGAATTGAACAAATTTAAATTTGACAAACATGTTTTATTTGCTATCACAATATATATACTTAAGTGAAAAATTAAAAGCAGAAATTAGGGTATACTATTAATTTGCATCTTTTCTCCACTCCCTCTCATACATCTTATTCAACTCTGGTTTTAAAGTTGGTATAAAACTGAATATTGGCATCTGCCTTGGGTCCTGTCTTTGCCTCTTCTTGGGTATTTTCATGGAGCTATATCCTTCCTCTCATTGTGTTCATAATCCTAAAGCGAATGAATAAAAATGTTGGATCTATATTTTTTTGTTCTTTGGTTTAAAATTAGAGCAATGTCACAGTTATATGGATATCTAACATTTGAAATCCAACTTAAATGAAAACTGAAACAATCAAGAACTTCACCACAAAAAAATCTTTCTGAATGTCTTTGCAATAACCTGATACAAAACAAATAATAAGAAAATATATTTCTGAACTTCTCTGAAGTAACCTGACATGCTTAACACCATAAGAGAAGTCTTCATGGGGCCCTATTATTTCTTTAGCAAGTAGGTTACCTGTTTTCTTAGCATACAACACATATATGGCAACGTTATAATGTAGTTGCTAAGACCTGAGACTCTGGAGTCATTTCCACCTATTACGTTATTTAGCCACAAGTTATTTCCCTCTCTGTACCTCAGTTTTCTCTATGTATTGGGGGCCTCTAAGGTGGTCCCCAATGGTTCCTGTCTCATTGGTATCCATACCCTAGTGGGCTGGATTTAGTCACTTTTAAGAAATAGAATACATCAGAATAGATGGGATGTGACCTCTGAATTAGGTTATAATCTACATCTTGTAGGTTCTCTATCACATTTCTTTTCTACAAGTCCCTCATTCCAGGAAAAGCATGTTTCTCATGGAGAAGCCAATATAGCAAGGAACTGATGTCTCCTGCCAATAAGCAGCACAGAAATTGGGGTCTCTTTCACACTACATAACCTACTTTAATTGTTGTACGACTCCAGGTTCTGCATGTGACGGTCACCCCTTCTGTGACTTGATTCACTCAGACTGGGACTCCGGGATGCTTCTTTATTCCTCTTTTTCACTTCTCACATTTAATCAGTAATTGAGTCCTGCTAAGGACTGCAAATAGGGTGAGAAAAATCAAGACTCAAAGATACACTTTATGAGAACTAAAATCATTAAAGAAGATTTGTGCAGGAGGCGTGATGCCCCAAAACTCAAGAGAACAATTAGAGACAGCATGATAAACAATGGTGAATGCAATAAGATATTTGAGTGGACAAACACTAACATAAATTGAGCACCGCTGTATGCCAGATGCTACGTAAGTTTCTTCTTTCATCGCCTCAACAAATATTTGTTGAAGAGTAATGATGCTCCTTACACAATGTAAGGTACAGGCTGTACCACAAGATACACAGCAATGAAAAATACAGATTATATCAAAATCATACATTTCATCATCTAAAATTAATTATCTTATTTGATCTCTATAAAAGCCCAAGGTTTGTATTATACACTTATTTTTCAGATGAAGAAGCTGAGGTTCCACTAACTTATCTAATTTGTTAAGAATGCCACAGCTACAAAATAATGAGAGGAGCATTAAAGCATAGATTACACTGATTCTAATGTCATGTTCTTTCTACTATATGACATTGAAATCTGCACTGAAATTTGGGCATTGGGATTGACACCTATACATAAATAAGTTCAATTTCTGTAGGGTGACAGAGCAGAATACTTCATTCTCCTATAAACTCCCAAACTTGGACATTCCAAAAGGTCCCAAACACATAAGCCACAGTTTTCCCTCAGGCTTGGTAATGAAAGAGAAAAAGAAAGAAAGAGAGAGTGAGAGAGAGGAGGGCAGGAGAGAAGGAGAGAGAGAGAGAGAGAAAGGAAATACTATAAATATGGTATTCTAGTAATTCAGTCTGCTGTAATAAAGAATTGAAGCTCTGTAGTTAAACAGAACTGATTTGAATCCCAGCTCTTCCACTGATTGCACATCCCTGAGCAGGTTCCTTAACCTCCTCAAGTCTCAATTTTCTCAACAGTAAAATGGAGATGATAATAATAGTACCTTTTTCATCAAAAAGTTGTAAGGATTAAATGCTGTAAAGCATGTAAATGCTTCTCCAGCCGTATGGGATAAAATAATAACCAAGACCTTGCTACCAAGAGTTTTCATTCTAATAAGGAGAGTTAGGTATGTAAAAATCAAACTATAAATACAATAGGTAGCCTGAAATAATAAAACTATATGCAAAATACTTTTAGAGACTACAGAAAAGGCAATGACTTCTGCTACAGGGAAACTTATTTCAGTGATTATACAATTATTTTAATGATTATATGCTTTGAGGAAGACATATTTTATAATGCAGTTGCTTCATTAATACAATGGCTAGTTTTAGAAAACCTGTTTAAGAAGCAATGCCAGCAGTAGGACTATTTCATTTTTAAAAAAGGAGGATCTCCAGTAGAGTTTTTTTAAAAAGTATAGTCTAAAACTGTCTTTTTCTTAATTCTCTTTCAGTGCTTGCCCACTCCAAACAAATAAACAACAACAACTAAAAAAAAAAAAAAAAAAAAAGTGGAAATTACCTTTCAGGTCCGAAACAAATGAATTGACAACTCTCATATACCAGAGTAAATTGAGGCTCTGGAGCACACATGGAATTTTGGTCCCACCTGCCTTCCCTTCACAGGCGCTAGTCTGTGTGCATGTTCTCACTTGGTCCTGGAAATGTGAATATGCAGGAAGGATGATGAGTTTCCATTAGAGAACCTCTAAGTAGTTTTCTAATTTCTCCGATTGCTTTTCTGGGGTAAAAAGATGATAAATAAATGGTGCTAAATAAACTTATCTACACTGTTTACGTGTACTACCTGGTAGTGTGAAATGTTGCTTTGTCTTGGTGTTCTGGAAGTATAAAGGAATAGCTGATTGACAGTCAAAGAAAGAAACATGCCTTTAAAAGCACATCGCAAGTGCTTTATAATGAAATTAAAAATTACTTATTCTTGCTCGGATCGCAACTGAATCAATACATAAATATTCAAATCTACTATAAATGCTTTTGTGTTAATTAAATGCATTTTTCTTTTTTACTTAGAATATATCAATTGAAATGTTTATCTTTGTTATTAATTAAATAATTACACATTTTAAAGGCATACGGCGTTTTTAAAATGTATTTAACATATGAGAAAACATATAATGCCCAATACTCAGTACTTGTAAAGCTGAATTTGGAATTGTCATTATCTATCAGTGCCATGGTGCTGCAATTCTGCAAAAGTAAAATAGCCAAATATAGGAAGTGACATAAGATTATTATATACTATGGCCCCGACTCTATCTTGGGAATTTATGCTCAGGAAATATTTCAACATAACCAAATGTTTTAAGAAAGATCATAGCAGAATATTATAATAGGAAAATTGGGAACAATGTAAAAGTTCACTATAGAAGAATAATATTTGGAATTTAGAACTATTGTGCTATCATGCAGTCATTTACACTCATATTCAAACTATGTAGACACATACAAAATATTTATTAAGTAAAAAGACAGACAATAAAATTATATGCATATATTAGCCAAATACATAAAATACAAATATATGGGATCAAGGGCTAATAAGTTATATATAAAAATAAAAATTAATTTTTTTTAGTGTTTTAGGTGTTTTTTTTAATATGTTTTATTGATTATACTGTTACAGTTGTCCCAATTTCCTTTCCCTCTGCTCCCCTCCACCTGGTGGTCCCCCTCCTTCCAGTTGTCCCGCCCTTTTAGTCCATGTCCATTGGTTGTGTATATAGTTCTTCTCAACCTCTTCCTGTCTACTCCATTCCTTCTTACTATGCTTCTTAATTCCTGTAGCACCTCCCTCCCTTACTCCTCCCTATTGACCTCCCCCCAATATGTTCCCCATACCTATAGTTCTTTTTCCACTCTTGTTGTCTATTTAGTTTGCCTTTGTTTCAATTCCCTAGCTTCTGTTGTTGGTTCTTGTGATGCAGTTTTCATTTTAATGTTCATAGTTTTGATCCTCCTTTTTCTAAACCAGTCCCTAAAATGGTTTGGATCTGATGAACTCTTTCAGTTTTATTTTGTCCTGGAAGCACTTTCTCTGCCCTTCTATTCTGAATGACAATTTCACTGGATAGAGTATTCGTGGCTGTAGGTTTTTGATTTTCATTACTTTGAATATTTCTTGCCAGTCCCTTCTTGCCTGCAGGGTCTCCCTTGAGAAGTCAGCTGATAGTCTAATTGGAACCCCTTTGTACATGATTCTTTTCTTCTCTCTTGCTGCTTTTAAGATTCTCTCTTTATCTTTAATTTTTGACATTTTGATGATAATGTGTCTTGGTGTGGTCCTCCCTGGGTCTGGCCTATCCGGAACTCTCTGTGCTTCCTGGACCTGTGAGTCTATTTCCTTCCCCAAGTTAGGGAAGTTCTGCTTCATTATTTTTTCACTTAATTTTTCAATTTCTAGTTCTTCTTCTTCACCCTCTGTCAACCCTATAATCCATATGTTCGATCTTTTATAGCTGTCCCAGAGGTTTCTGATCCTCTCCTCACTTTCCTTGTTTTCTGTTTCCTCTTTCTGCACTGGTTATCTGTTTGTTCCTTCCCTGTGTTCTGGTTCGTTGATTTGATCTCTGGACTTTATTTCCTCACCATTTGTCTTGTATGTGTTTTTGTTCTTTTCAGTATGAGTGGCTTTTAATCCTTTCTCGTCTTGTTCCAAATCTTTTGTTAATTCTGTAAGCCACCTAATAACTATAGCTCTGAATTGAGCCTTTGTTAGGTTTCTTATTTGTTCATCTGTCAGATTCTTCATCTGTTGCCTGGTGAGCTGCATCACCAGGATTTCTATAGTTGTCTGCCTCGTTTTGACAGATTTGCACTTTGTTTTGCTTCTGGGGCAGGCTATAGGGGGCAGAGCCTGTGTACTATTCACAACCCAGGACCAGCGGTGATCCGCAACCTTTTTCGCTGTGGTGTGGCGCTTTGTGTGGGGTCAGGGGTCCAAGATGGATTCCTGCCGTTATTTTCCACTGGGAGACTGGGATCCATCCTCCTGCCCTCTGGGCCTCACAGTCCGAGGCAATGCATGGGGCTGTCTTTCCCAGTGTTGGGGTCGGGAGCTGCTGGGGCATGACTGCAGCTGGGATTCCTCTCCCTGCCACTGTCCCTGGTGCTACCGCAAACAGTGCTGCCTGGTTTCTCGCCCCTCCTACCTGTCCGACGAGCACCGCTGGTTTATAACTTCATACGTTAAGCTTCCGTGTAGTTTTATTTTCTGGAATTTCTAGTTATCTTTTGTTTTAAGGTAGTTGTATTCCTTTCTAGTTGTAGAGGGAGACCGAGCATGTCAGTCTAAGCCTCCATCTTGACCACTAAAAATTAATTTTATGGTTATGAGATCATAAACATTTTCCTTTTATCAAAATATTTTTACAGTTGACCATAAAATTTTTCAAAAATAAGAGATCCATGTGCAAACCCCCAAAAAAACTTCCCCTTAAAATTTCTTACATGCATATCATTCTGATATGATTTATTGATTTTTTACATAGATCTTACATTTATTTTATCTTATTTTCCAAACTTTAGGTACTTGAGAAATGAACTGTTGTAATAATGTCTCTATTATCTGAGGTCTTTTGAGATGTGGACTTCAAAATTAGATTAATTGAGCAAGAATTGTATTAGGGGAAATGCTTGTGTGCAAGAAAATAGAGAGGGAGTCAGAAAAGGTCAGGGGAGCCATCAGACCATGAGGGAAGGAGAGATTATTGGGTGAAAGTGACCTAGGATGCCTTGCAGACTCAGAAAGGAGGAGCAAACACCTGGGCAAGTCCTTTAGGCAAAGTCAGCTGACAACAAAGTCTGGTGGCTTCCAGAGACTGAGCATCCCCACAGCACTCAGTCTTTGGCTGAAGTAGCCCATGGGAAGTATAGTCTCAGGGCAAACATGGCTCTGGATTTCAAAGCTCAGCATCTGGGGCCCTTGGTCAATTACCTCCCTCTAATAGGAGGTCTGCTAGGGTGCCCAAACATGATTTTTAAAAAGTTATCTGTAGAACAATACTTTAATATCAGCCTGTCAGTCCTGAATGTTTCATAATGACTAGAAAGTAATAATGAAGCATTGAAGAAATATTTCAAAAGTGTTTAAAGTCAAGAGGTAATAAATAGTCTAAATGAAACAGTATTTGAAACTATTTAAATAGTTAGACTAAGAAATATCCACCTTTTCTTAGTCTAACACTTTAATCAACCATAGCTACATTAAAACTAAAAGGCAGATGCTAAGTGGCCCTTAATAAATTACATGTTAAATCAAATATCTGCCCAATATATTCTAACTGGAAGGTTGTACAAATGAGTGAGACGTATTTAAATAATGAGTCACAAATCTCTCCAGGGGGGTCTCCCCAAAGACTCCAGAGACCAGTGCCAAGTAGTTCAAGATTCTGGTTCCATAACTTAGTTGTTGAACAGCCTTAGAGAAGAAATATGTTTTCTCTCAACCTCAATATCCAAGAAAAAACTGAAATAATTATACTCACTTCAAATACAGGGTGGAGCAAAAGGAGATTTACAGTTATGAGTATGTGAAACAGAGTTTATTCTTGTATTATTATATATTAATCATCGTATTATTTTCTATATGAACAACTGTAAATCTACTTTTGCCCCACCCTGTAATTATATCCAATTAATCATCATTATGAGATTTTATAAGAAAATAAATGTAAAACTCTTAGAACTATACTTAGCAAATATTCATACTCAACAAATATTCCTCCCCTTGCCCTACACAAACACACACTTTCATCAGGGCAAGTGGCTCTTTGGTTCACTATGGCCTCCAGGATAAATCCAACTCCTTCAGCATGACCTCTATGGTCATATTTCTCCAACACCCATTTGAACAAATAGGTCTCCCCTTTTTCCCATCCCAGGTTTCCTGCTCCAATGAAGCTGATCTCCTTGGTGTCTTCCAAAGATCACACATTTGGTTTCAGCAAAAACATTGCATCTGCTGCACACACACACCCTACACTCTTCTCCCATCCTTTCTGCTTTTCCAAATTGTACTCACACCTAACCTTTTTATGGAGCCATTAATCTCTCACTTCTCTGAGCTTCAACAGTACTTATTAACATATTGTTCAATTCAGCAGTAAATAATATATGCTTATCTTATAACCATCTACCATCTTTTATCCTTCTGGCACCTAGTAAGATATAATAAACACATGGTGGATTTTGAATTAATTCTTATTTAATTATGGGTGTTCCCTACGTCCCAGCTGACCCTATTTGCATCCCATAGAGCTATATGCTCTGACAAATCTATACATGTGACGATGATTTAAATGCATGGAAAAAATTTAATTTTTACTTGAAATAATCAGCTTACCTGGTTCAGAGGCATCTGTATAAACAAGGGCAATCGAAAGTGATCTCTAAAATAATATGCTATAACATTACTGCAAGGTTATTTTAAATTTAGAAGAAATTAATAGGACACTTATAAATATTCAAATAAATAAATGTGCCCTCATTGGCTTCAGTGGAACATAAGAAATGCAGACCTCATACCACTGACCCAATAAAACTACTCATACTACAGTTTTATTCCAGAATCCAGTAAGAATCTACTTACCTTTAGAAATTTTTAAACACAAAGTAATATCTGAACACTATCAAATATTTTTAGCATACATTTATATCCAATTAGGACCCATCCAAGATGCTCCATAAAACCAATTATATAGATCCAGCAATAGTTTATATGCTTCCTAGTTTAAATGGGTACTAAGGGTCCTATACATTTAGAAAAACATACTGTCCAAGTGAGCCTATATTAATATACAGAGAAGAGATGATACAGAAGAAGAAAATGTCTAATGGTAAAATTTCTATCAGTAAATGACTTCGTTGATATGGGGACATGACATGATAAGATGTGGCATGGTATGACAGGACATGACATGACATGACATTTTGTTATAGGGGTCCATTGCAAGGGTCGTATAGATGAGGGATGAGAGGCAAACCCTAGAGGGAAGAGACTACCATTTTAACTTGGGATTTATTTTATGTGCCTTACATTACTTGATATGATAAAGAAAATGTTATTTCCATTGAACAGAGCAGGTAGCACTGAAGGACAAGAAGTATAATGATGGCACTGGGAAGCTATGAAGTCAGGAATGGAGTATGTTTGCCTAAGACAAGTACCTTTAGGGGGAAGGGAGATTAGTTTGTCTGAGAAAGAAATGGACAAAAGAGGCCTGGAGCTACATGTCGGAAAATCTTCAAAGTACTCTTAAAAAGACTACCACATTTACTGATGGAGCTTTTATAAAGATGATAAGTACTGTTTGGATAGTGTTTTAAATTCCTTGGCAAAAGAGGTTATAGAAACACAAATAGGCACAGTATTTTGGGGGGACTTGTCTAAGCAGCAACACTTTCTCTGGCCCACTAGTTATCCTTCAGAATCAGTTTCACTTGCCCTAAAGTTTCAAAAAGAGAACAGCCCATGATATTGAAAGCCGCTGCAGGTTAGCTGTCTCTTCTCCAGCAGTCATTAGGCTGCAAACTGAAAGAGAAGTCAAAAATGCAGGAGTTGTTTTATAAGGATGGGTGCTTAGGAGTGGAGCCCGGAGAAGCAGTCAAGTCTTTCCTTTCGCCATTCTGTTTCACTTTCCACGGAGGAACTATTTTCTTTGTCATTTATCCCAGTTGACAAGTACAAGCACTTTGGGCCCTAACTGAATGTGAACATTGTCAAAAGGAATTGGACTAACGGGAGGCATCTCTACAGCTCCATTCCTGGTGCATTCTGGTGGGGGCCACGGCAGCCAATGTGGCAGAGAGGCTGGTGGGCAGATGCTCCTGCAGATGGAGCCTCACGCACTGTACGCATCACGACCAACCATAAAAACAGTCACAATGAATCAGTGGTGCTGCGGAGAGGCTCCTTGGAACCTTCACATTCAATTTCATTTGGCTGACGTGCGCAGGCTGTAGTCAGCGGCCATATTAAGCAGAGATTCAGGACTAACCCACAAATCCCGAGACAGGGGATCTCACTCACTGGTCTAAGCCACTGGCTTGAAAGGTTTTACTGGTCTGAGAGAGCTTGTGGTGGACTGGACTGTATTTGCAAATGGGTAAGGGCTTTATTTTTAAACACTATATGTGTATGCGTGCATGTTTCTGACCCCTTGAACAAACAGTTGCTAGAAGGGGTCTGAGAGCTTCAAGGAGAGAAAAATCCAGTCAGCCAGGAATTCCAATACAAATACCAATTTAGAAAACGAGCTAATCCACCTTGACAACACGTTGTCACTGCAGAGTTGCAAAAAGGAATTACACATTAATACGACTTTAAAAATTAGAGGCCCCACAATTTAACAGCTTAAGTTTGCTTCAAAGGGTCAGCAGGGAAACAGCAGTGGGTTTCAGGTGACAGCTTGGAATTCTCTGGTTCTCTGCTCAGTTCAGGTAAAAGGCCTGACAGTAACATGAGCTTTCCAACTTGTTTCAAACTGAAGTATTATGAAAAGGTAAATTATGTTTTGTATTCATGACTGAAAGCATTTTACTTTAAAGCCATTGCGGCTGATGCTGTCAAGGTAGAGATTCAAGTTTTATGTACAATGCCTCCAGCCCAGCCGATGTGAGTGAGGCAACATGACAGCTTGTAATAAGTAATTTTTATACAGTTACATTTATCACTCAGGTAGGCTTGGCAATATTAAACACAGACCTTAAAATATTGCTGAAGAGGAGGGCAGGGGCTGGAGGCCATGTGGTTTTTCTCCCCCCTATAGTGCAAGTGCGGGTGCCGATTTGGGTTCTTTTATGTTTTTTCCAGCATGTATTCCTGTTAATGTGGCACTTTTTAAGATATGCATCCAAATGCTTTTCTACTGTTAATATATCACTAAGAGGTTAAGAATGGAATGACCCCATTTGGCCCAAAGGATGTTATTTCAGGCTTTAATGAATTAGATATTGCTACCATTTTCAGGTGAAAATCAATTGCCTCAATTAACCAATTTCCACCAATCCAAATATTTACAAAATAGAAGGCCCTGAGTCTGCAATTTCTGCTACTTTATACCTTTGTTTCCCCTAAAGCTGTTCCCTTTGCATCCTTCATTAGCATCTCATTTTTGCTAAAGCCACAAGCCCAGCCATGCCTCTGCAACAGCATGAGGCTTTCATCTCTTAAAAGGCCAATTTGAATATGGACTTTCTATGGAGGGAGGTTTTGCTTTTATCAATGACTTAATATGTTTAAAGGTGGGGTAAACATAGAAATTCATCTAATCCTTTACCTGAGAATAGATATATGTACATACACATGTATATATCAATATAAGGATATATATATATCAATATAAGGATATATATATATATTTATCACATGTGTAATGTGTATATGTATGTATATGTATATCTGTGTTAAGTAGTACCATTTTTTCAAATCCAAATATACATATATATGTTTATGTACATATGTATATCTATATATTGGATCTGAAAGGAAAAGTACTACTTAACACAGTATGTCCTTTAGGATTTTTAAGCATATTTATTCATTTTTATTCATTTAATCCTCCTATTATATTTAAGAGGTGGGCAAGAATTTTAAACTCATGTACCTATTACATAAGAAAATTAAAAGTACAGCAAGGTTAAGCAATTTTTAAAGGGTCACAGATCTAATAACTACTGCATCCAGGATACAAACTCAGGCAATTTGACTATAGCATCTGTAGTCTTAACAACTGCTTTTAAAAACAAATATATAGGATAAGAGAGACTAATAAAACAAAAATAGGGGTTCATTCTTTTCAGCTTAGTTAGATAGAAGAAACTACATTTCTCAGGAGAAAGCTATGTTCACACCAATTTGCACTCACTGTCAGATGTCAGGTGATTGTGTAAGCATTTAACTGAACTACTCATATCTTTCCTTTGGGTTGGCAATAAAGAAAGTAAATGTAAAAAGAGTCAAAGTACTTTTCCCCCAAACCCTATCTGAAACAAGTTAAATTGAGTTAGTTTAAATTCATTTAAACTATAAAGCCAAAATTCCTGTGACCTGTGCACCCAGGATTCAAACAGTTTTGCAGTGTGACTTCCAGTCACCCATTTGTTCCACAAACATGTGTTCAATACCCATTGTGTGCCTTGTCCAGTGCTAGGACCCAGAGAAAAACAGTGGTGAACACAACTAAATAGAATTTCTCTCTCATGGACTTTATAGCCTGGTGGTGTTCGCCTAGCAAGTTCCAGTGACTGTAAGAGATAATGAAGACACACAGATAAAATAAACATGGTTCCTGCCATATGGAAGCAGACATCTAAAAGTGGGAGGCAGATAGATAAATAAGCACCATTAGTGTTAAAATTGCTGTGCCAAGTGTTTGCATAGTGGACCACATGATTATAGAAACTTACAAATATAGTATTGGAGTCAATTGTCTCTTACCCTTTAACTACAATACAATCTGCCATTTAAAATAGCAAACACATGTTTGAGAGATATAATTATATTTTTCTTTGAACTCATTCAAACATGGTGATGGAAGCTAAAGAATATATTAATTATAATTTTTACCAATCCCAAATATAAAATCGCACTGACATCCCCAGAAATTACACCTACTATTAACTGCATGTCTTAGAAAGAAAATAAGACCTGGACTCTTGAAACTTCTGAGTGAAAGCTAAAAAAAAGGTTCCTGTACCCACAGGGAAATTTGATCAGAGAAGTCAAGTGTCTGTCTGATTTAACCTAACTCAGAGAGAAATTTTAGAAAAGAAGTTAATGTGTGAATCAGTGTTTTGCTGAGGTTTGTGTAGAGACAGGGAAGAAATTCATCCAAATGACTGGATCTTAACATTGCCAGTAATCTCACCCGCATTTGGATACTTAATATAATTCCAAGTGTCTCAGCCAGGAGTGATTTTTTTGCCCCAGAGACCTATGGCAATGTCTGGAGACACATTTGGTTGTCCAACCTGGGGAGTTGCTACTGGTCTTCAGTGGGCAGAGGCCAGGGCTACCGTTAAACATTCTACAAGGCTCAAAACAGCTCCCAAAACAAAGAATTTTCTGACCTTAAATATCAATGGTGCTAAGGTTGTGAAACCTTGTTCTACAGACAGCACAGATCTGGAAATAATTTGGATTCCTACTATCTCGAAACACAGCAAATAGACAAGTCTAACTGACCACCAAGGGCTTCGCCTCAAATGCTGTCACATGGCATCTTGTGGACCTCCAGGGAGGGCTGCTAGAAAGTGGTCAGAGAGCAGGAAATGGCTTCTAATTAGTAGTGTCCTCACAGGATACAACTGCAAAAGACAATTTCCTGCCCCCTTATTTGATGGGAAGATTAATCTCTTACTGAATTCCAGATGAGGAAGATTTTCAAAAGTTTCAAATAGCAAGAGTGTAGCCGTAGAGAAGGCAATTATGTGCAATTTGTACAGTGTTCAACAATCAAAATGTAAATCCGATGAGTTTATTGAGCTAAATGCATACAGCATGTTTACCTTAAAGAGCATCAGGCTCTGGAAATTCTAATGGGTTCTGACAGTTGAGAAGAATTATCTTTTCATATTGCAATTTTTATCAGTGAGATGAAAAGGGAAAATAAGACAAGAAATTTACTCCTAGGGAACTATTATCTGTGAGGTTTTTCCCCTTTTTCTTTCCTCTGATAAGGAACAATATAGGTATGGGGCATTGAAAAGATGGAGATTTGATAACTTCAGTGTTCTAGGCAGATTTATCTGCACAGAGACAATTAATTTTGTTGCATTCACAGTGTTCTGTATAACATCTAAAATGCCATCAGCTCCTCAATAAATGTGCTCTCCCTGTCATATAATAATGTATACGCGTATACCCAATGCAGTGTTTGATTTTGGTCTTCGTTTTCCCTGTCGGAAAGGCTACCCAGAACTCTGAGAGCAATAAGCCTTTGCTAATTTCCATGGGCAAACAAAAGCCTAACTTTCATCTTTGCTTACATGTAAAGCAGACAGCTCAGTTTGGCAGAGAGTAGGCTTTCAACAAATAGTTATATTCTTATATCCCTCTTCCCCCTTTTCCCATGAGCCACAAAAGGTTTTCCTTCTTCTCTCTTGCTGAAACTTTCAGGGCCAAAATAAAAGGAAATATTTATGTAATGGGATAGCCTACATAAATATATTCTGATTCAAATATCAATCTCCCGGGAGTGTGTTAGGTGGTTGTGGTTTCACAATAAGATGGCAAAATAGAAGTTTCAGAATATCAATCAATACTGGCCTTTTTGATGCCTTCTCTCTAAAATCCTAATGCCTACCCACTCAGACTCAAACAAGAACAAACAGCAAAATTCAGCCTACTCCCAATATAATCAACTCTTCTCCTACAATTGTCAACTTGTTGCCTTTTAGCATCCTTACAGGAGAGCCCACCATAGAGCATGGATGTGAGGCAGAAGGGCTCCTCATGGCTGGCTGACAATGCCTGCCCTTTGAAACAGTGTGCTGGGAGCACCTGACACAGATGGGTTCTCTGTCACGAGGTAATTCAACTGATGAAGTTTAGTCCAGTTGCTACCCATGCCATACAGTTTCCAGCTCACACCACAGCTGCACTGAAATGTGATGCTTACGAGCTGTTCAAACCACCTGGTAGCTGAATTCTACTCTAGGGAGTACCTCAAGTTCACTTTATGTCATTTAAGTGACTAAAAGTAGTTATTATTCCTAGAAAGCTTGTTTTGAGTAAAACAGCTGTTAAGAGGCTTTGCTTTTGGATATCAGAAAAAGATCACAGAATCAGGCTAACGTTAAATAGCATTGGTAACGATGGGAAATATAAAGTCTTATTATTTTTTAAAGCAGAGGGAAACTTGTAACTATTATATCCTACTCCTTCTCATTATGGGTAAGGGGAGTGAGGCCCAGAGTGGTACAGTAACCTAGCACACGTTCCCTGGTTTAAAATTCTTTTCACTTTCCAACATGCCATTTCATTTCTTATAATGTGGTGACAGGTTCTAAACAAAAAAAAAGTAGGATTTATACCTAGAGTTTATTATAATTTCTGTGGAGGAAAATTTGGCAATATTTGTCAAAAGTACAAATATAATTACCCTCTATCACAGCAATCTAATTTTTATACACTCACTTACCCACAGGTTGCCTGCAGAATTGGAACTAATTCAAGTGTCCACTAATAGTGAGTCGATTAAATAAACTATATAGTACACCACACAGCTATATAAAAGAAAAAGAAAGCTTTCTGTATTAATATGGAAAGATCTCCAAATCTCTAGTATTCAAAAAAGCAAGGTATAAACAAAATATATATTGTATGCTAACTTTGTGTAAAGAGGGGACTCATGAGAATATATATTTGCATTTGCTTGAATATGCTAGAAGTATATAGAAAAACCTAACATAAGTGATCATCTATAGGAAGTAGTGGGGACAAGAACAATTATGTTCACAAACCTTCCCCATGTATACATGATATGTTTTCTTCTTAGACCACATGAGTATAGTATTCAGTTAAGAAATAAATACAACATTTTGAAGAATTACAAATGTAAAATGAATTCCATGAAGAAAACCAATGTACTATTTGCTTTTTGAAGAGCTGTTTGCTACTCTTATAAAAGCCATTCACAGAAAATATAGTCTGTGACTTTTGGCTTCCGGTTTACCATATAAGAAGCTTGGAAGTTGCAACTCCATTATAACAACAAGCAAAAAACTGAAAAACTGAAAATATCAGCAACTCTTACTATATACCTAAGAGAACAAGGTCACAGGGAAAACTGCTGTCCCCAAAAAAAGAGAAACTGACAGGTAAATGCAGAGGATCACAGTCCATGGGGCAAAAAGCTCCACAGGAGCCAGTGAAGGGACAGAAAAATCTGAAGTGTAATTGACAAATAGCTGGAGGCTCAGCATGGACAACTCTGAGAAAAACTCCAAGGGACTGAGTCCTTGGTGGAAGTTGGGGAGCACACTTTTGTGAGTTTTACCTCCTGAGATTCTACCAGGTTTTCACAGTCAATAGCCAAGAAAAATCTCCCCTGGCAGGGACAGAGAAAAAGAAACCATTTTGAGATGTGCCAGAACATTTTGTCCTCAACATGGTCTGCCCCCAGGAGAAACTATTTAACCAGAGCCTAACCTGCTGGGGTTTTATAAGCGCCTAACTGACCTAGGAGAAGGCAAATACGCAGTTCTAGCACATTCAGTCTTTCATATTGAAGAAGGAAACTATCCAAGTCCAGCCCACTCTAGCCAGCCTGTTCCACCTAAGGAAAAGAAAAAAAAACTGAGAATCACATGTAAAGTTCACAGTCCAGGGCAAAGATTCGCTAAACAATTGAGACTAATCATATAACTATAGAAGATTTTCCCTCCCCTACTACCTTACTACCACAATACTAAAGACCTATGTGCAGCAGTTTCTTTTACCCGGTATAGCACACCCAGCTGTCATTAAAAAAAAATTTTTTTTAATTAAAGACATAATAAAAGGCAAAAAATTTAAAAAACAAAAACACAGTTTGAAGAGACAGAGCAAGCATCAGCTCTACACTCAGATATAATAGGGATATTGCAAATATCAAACCAGAAATTTAAAATAACTATGAATAAGATGCTAAGGGCTCTAATGGACAAAGTAGATAACATGCAAAAAAGATGGGTAATGAAAGCAGAGAGATCAAAATTCTAAGTACAAATAGAAAATCTAGAGCTCTAAAATGCTGCAACAGAAATGAAGAATGCCTTTCATGAACTTTTATCAGTAGACTGGACACAGCTGAAGAAATAATCTCAGAGTTTATAGCTATATCAATATAACCCTCAAAAAATTGAAAAGCAAAGAGAAAAAAAAGACTTAAAAAAACCATAACAGAACATCTAAGAACTGTGGAACAACTGAAAAATGCATAAGCCACATGTAGAGAATATTAAAAAAAGAAAGAAAGGAAAAAAAGAAATAGTTGAAACAATAATGTCTGACAATTTCTCCCAAATCAATGTGAGACACCAAACCACAAATCCAGAAAGCTCAGAGAACACTGATCAATATAAATGCTCTCCCTCTAAAAAAAACAGTATCTAAGCATATCATTTTGTTAGTGTAGGCAGTGAGGTATTAACAAAACAGAAGGGAGCTAGACTGGCTGGGCCTAATTGAGTCAGGAAGTTAACTTTAATCAGGCTTAAATCTGGAAGTTACAGCTTCAAGCTCCCCAGGGGACTTAATTCCTGAAGCAGACTCCCCCAAGGATAACTGGCCATACCGAGGAAGATATAAAACAGTAGGGGAAATTCCTTTGCTCGGCATATGCACAGTAGAAGCCAAGATGGTGCAGGGGTTGGGGTGGTGTCTTTCTACTTTGAAGCATGTGCAGTAAGAGCCAAGATGGCAACCATAAAGGAGAGGTATCTAGCCTGAGAAAAGAATTGGATTGGATGAGGACATGAAACCCCAGAAAATCTAGAAAAGAGACTGGATAAGAGGAGGACCCTATACAAGCCCATGAAGAGCCAGGAAAAAGATTGGTTAGTTTGAAAAAAAGCTTATCCCTTTCCAAGCCAGAGTATATATAATCAAAGCTTAACAGAGCCCATCTTAGTAGCACACATTCCTCTGTGCATTCGCATGCTCTCACGCTCTCTCTCCATAGCAGCCATGCAGCTCCAAGCATGGGCCCAAGCATGGGCTTGGGTGTGGCAGTGCAGCACCAGCCAAAACACAGCCAGGAACAGAGACTAAATTAGTCAGATGGGGACAGAGACTGAGATGGACTAAGCTTTGGCATAGACTGAACTGAACTATACCCTGCTGATGACAAGCCAATGGCACAGAATTTCTGGAGCCTGACCCTTCTTCTGGGCTTGGTGAAGACAAGGCTGGCCTCCTTTCACGGTGAAATAGAGCTGAGCCATCTGGTTGTGAATGGGACACTGGACACCTGGAGACAGTCCTTTGTGTTTGCTCCAGCTTCAATAAATCTTACTACCACACTCCCATGCATGGGCCTCCAAAATGCCTTTCTCATGACTCTGTGAGAAAACAAACAAACAAACAAACAAACAAACAAAAACACTGGCAATAGTGTCAAACTATAGAAAATCAAAGGTAAAGACAAATTTCTGAAAGATGCCAGGGGCAGAAGGGGAAATAGCTACAGAGGAGCACAGAGAATTGCATTTGACTTCTCAGAAATCAGCCCACGAGGAGAGAATGAAGTAAAATATTTAGTACTAAGAGAAAAGTTCACCAACCTATAATTCTGCAAAATTATCCTTCAAAAGTGAAGAAGAAATAAAGACTTTCTCAGACAAAAATTGAAGAAATTTGTTTTCAGTAAACCTGCCTTATAAGAAATGTTAAAAAAGGAAAATGACATAGGTGAGAAACTTGCATTTAAATCGTCGTCGGCAGCCGTCCGTCTCGAGAGACGATGGTGTAGCTTCTTAAGAGTCTATCTGCACCGCCGAGAATGGCTGTGCAGTCCGACTCGGGAGTGACACGGTATCTGTCTCCTCCCGTGTTGAATCGACATCTTGCGATGACGCTGGAGTGTCCTCTCCAGTGAAGCTGAAGCTACAGAGCCTGGGCAGGGTGATATGGAGGGTCTGCTGTTGCCCATGCAGCAGACCCCCCCTCTCTTCGCAGCTGAAGGATCCAAGGGAAAGACGGAGTCAATACAGCTTGGCTTCAGGTGCGCCGCAGGAGTTGCCGGTGTTGACTACAACGTCAAATCGCCTTAGGGACTCCGGCTCCGGATTTTCTGTCGGGGTTTACTCCCTTAGCCTTTCCCCTGAAGAGGTATGCCGCAAGGCAACGGAGGTTTTTTGGAGTCAGAGTTTTCCTTCTCTGATGTGCCCTGACTGGAAGATCGAACCAGCGACACTTAGCTCGCAGGCCGACGCTCAATCCACTGAGCCAAACCAGCCAGGGGCTTGCATTTAAATAATGAAAGGAAAAGGAGTAGAGAAAAAATAAGTGAAGTTAAAATAAAAACCTTTTAATTTTCTTATTCTTAATTGATCTAATGGATAAATTTGTTCAAAATAATAGCAACAATTTACTGAATTATATGTTTATGTACTCTCATTTATAAGCAAAATGAATAAAGCGGTGGTACGAGAGACAAGGGAAGAATTAAGATTATTTTTTTATTATAAAGTATAGATACTACCTGTGAAACAATATAGTGTTATTTGAAAGTGAACTTCAGTCAGTTATAAATGTATATTGCAGAGATTATCGGAATGTATCAAAAACACAACCCAACTATATGCTGTCTATAAAACATCCACTTTAAATTAAAATATAGAGAGAAAGATTAAAAGTAAGAGGTGGAGAAAGATATACCATGCTGACACTAATCAAAAGAAAATAGGATTAGCTATGTAAATTCCAGACAGATCAGATGTCAGAGTCAAGAAAATTATGAGGGATAAAAGGGAGGCATTAGGTAATGATAAAAAGGTTAATTCTCCAAGAAGACCTAACAATCCTTAATATGTATGTTTCTAATGATAGAGTATCAAAATAAGTGAGGCAAAAATTGATAGAACTGTGAGGAGAAACAGGAGAATCCACTGTTAGAGTCTTCAACATCCTCTATCAGAAATGGCCAGACTTACCAGGCAGAATATCAGTAAGAACATAATTCAACTCAACAACATCATATATCAACTGGATATAATGGACATCTCTAGACTACTTTATCCAACAGGAGAATGTATATTCTTTTCAAGTTCACATGGAACATTCATCAAGATAGACCACCACATCCCAAACCATAAAACACACCTTAACAAATTTAAAATAATAATAATAATACAATCTCTGCTTTCAGATCACAATAAAAAAGAACTAGAAATCAGTAACAGAAAGATCCCCAGAAAAATTCTAAAATATCTAGGGAATTAACTAACACCTAGATCAACACAGATATTTCAAAAAAAATATATTAAAAATATTTGAACTAAATAAAGAACAATTTAAAATCTGTGGAATGCACTGAAAGCAGTGCTTGCAAGGCAGTTTGTAACATTGAATACATGTATTAGAAAAGAAGAAAAATCTAAAATCAATCATCTGAGCTGCAGTCTTAGGAAACTAGAAAAAAATGAAAGCAAATTGAATCCACAGTTAACATAACAAAAGAGTAATAAAAATTGGAGTATAAGTCAATGAAATAGTAAACAGAAAATCAATTTTAAAAATCAGCAACACCAAAAGTGAATTTTTTGAAAATATCAATGCAATCAATAAGCATTTTAGCCAAGCTAACCAAAAAAGGAAGAGAGGATACAATTGCATAATATCAGAAATTAGAGGGAACATCACTACAGACCCCATGGACATTAAATGAATAATCAGATAATATTATGAACAACTCTATGCCCATCAACTGAATAACCTAGATGAAATGGCACCAAGCCTTTAACGGCACAATCTAGAATTGAAGAAGGCAGCTGAGTAAGTAGAAGCTGAGTGTACTTGCTCTTGCCCTCAACTCAGATTTTCAGCTGATCTTCTGATAAGTAACCTGAGCAATCAGTGGAATATCAGCTGATAGAAAGTTTTGAAGCCAAGGAATACAGACATTTTTCATACCATATGGAAAGGAGATTTTATAAATTGATGGGGAAATACCCTATGCATGGCACTTGCAGCTGTGGAAAGACCAGTCAGAAATTGCAGCATTGTAGCTCCTTTCCCTCCCAGCAAAGGGGCCCTAGTCCTTCACAGGGACCGCCCAACCCTAATCTGGAGTGCCTTGGGAGGATATACTGAGTCTGGGAGATAGATCCAGGCTGCACGCACACAGTGAGCAGTACATCCATAGCTGCAGCACCAACCTGGAGAGTGCTAGAGAGAGACTCAAGCTCCTAAACCCATCAGGGGCTGCACCTGGCTGTATCAGAGGCACCAGCAGACTGTGGCCAGTCATAACAGTGAGAGACAGCTTGCTTTGGGGGCAGGCAGTATGTATGGAGAACCAGACAGTGACTCAGTACGGCAGTGCAGCTGGAACATGGAAACTTTTTAAAAGGAGAGCTGAAGTGTAGCTGCGAGGGGACCCCATGTGCAGCCCTCTCTGCCAGCAAAGAGACCACATTGAAAGGCCAGTCTGTTTCCACTAAATCCTGCTGGGCAGGGAGTTCAGAACTTGCACAAGGAAGGGATTGCTGAGCCCCCACCCAGCATGGTTAGCAAGTCAGGGGTTGTGCAGAATGGAGAGTTCAGAACTGTGCCTCCTATGAGAATAGAAGGGTGGGATTTAGACGGGCAAGAGTTGAGCACCTGAGATTCTTTGCAGCCAGACAGATGACCCTCCTTCCAGAGAGTAAAAACCTCTGGAGAGGGACGGGCTGGCCCAGCCCCCACCTTTTGCAGGACTGCAAACACCACATCCAATGGGGAAGCTCTGCAGAACAGTCAGGCCAGGCTCAAGAACCCCCTGCCGGTGCATATACAAAAAAGAAAGAAAGAGAAACCCCACAAAGGACCCTTTCTGAACTTTTCTCAGGGCAACAAGCCATGCTGATTCCTCAGGCCCTATTCCACTGAGGCCAGCAAGGCATAGAGATCAGAAATTGGTGCAGAGAGGGGTATTCAGGACCTGCCCAGCCTCGGCTCTCACATAGAGCTGCCAACCGCGCCAAGTGGGAAAGTGATGATCCCCTTACAAAGATTGGTCCTTCACATGAAATGGACAGCTACTTCATCAGAAACTATACATTATTGAAAATAATCGAGAACAGATCAAGACATCTGGCACAGGGACTAGGGAACACACCCATAATCTTTGTTGAAGACTTAACAGTACCTCCCAGGGGAAATCCAGGGGTCCCACCCTCCTGATTGCACAAGAAGCCCCTTCTAGCAGCAGGTGGAGATGGTACCTGCAGAACTGCTGGATGTTAGATGACCCACCCCTGGCCTTGAGCTGATAAAAAGCTAGCAGGGCAGAGCAACAAGGACCAGTCCAGATGCAATCAAACCTGAAGGAGACAGGGACAGACTATGGACCAGTTATAGTCTTGAACAGGCTGCCTAGAGCTAGATGGGAAGACCATCTGATGTCACCAGAGTCAGATCCAGAAGAAGGCAGCAGGCAGACACCAGTCTCTGCTGAGATGAGTTCTACCTCATTCTTTTCCAGCATTTTTTCTCTCAGATAGCTTTTTAATATTTTTATTTTTCTATTTTATTCCTATTACTTCACTATTTTTTATTTTATTTTTATTTTAAATCTCATATTTTATTCTTCCCTTGTCTTACTCCATTTTGATTTCTTCCTTCCCTGTCTTATTATTTTAAATTTTATTTTCTACCTTTCTTTACCTTGTTTCTATTCTTACTATTTCTCTTCCTTCTATCCTCACAAAATTATTTTTCTTTCCTTTAGTCACCTCATATTCTTTTTCCCTTTCTTACAATATTCTTATTCTTTTTCTACAATTATTAATCTTTGCTCATTTGTCATTGACATTGTGCTTGTTGTTATTCTTCAATTTTATTCTTATTTGTTCACTTTTTCAAATGTCACAGTTTACGCTTCCCATGTCTAACACCATTTTTGCCTTTCTCTTGCCCTTTCTTATTTTTATTTGAAATTTTGCTTTTTCCATTTTCTTAGCCTGGTATCCATTCCTTACTTTTAATATTTCTCTTCCCTCTATCCTCTCAAAATCATTTTTCTTTTCTTTACTAATCTCATATTCTTTTTTCCTTTCTTATAACATTTTTATTCTCTTTTCACAGTTATTAATCTTTATTGATTTGTTGTTGCTATTGCTGTTATCACTGGGGATATTATTTCTCATGTGGGGATTTTGTTTTCTGGGTTTTTCCACCTTGTAATGCCAGCACGTGTACAACACCATACAAGATGTGGTGGGGATTGTGACTCTCAGTCAGTCAGACAGGGAAGAACCCACCAATGAACAAGCCAACAACAATCAAAACCCAGTTACAATAAGGGAACCTACATAAACTGCATAGAGGGCATCCCTAGGACATCCAGCTCAGGAGATCAGAAAAACTGCACCGCTGAATCATACAGGTGTCCTACCATAAAAGTTAACCCCATGAAGACAGGGACTCAAAGTAGATCAATCTAAGAAGCAGAAACAAACAAAAAGAGTCACCTAAAATTGGGAGACAAAGAAACAACTCCAAATCCAAAGGAAAGGGGGAATCCTCAGAAAAATAGCTAAATAAAATTGAGGCAAACAATTTATCAGACGTAGAATTAAAAGTAATGGTTATAAGGATGCTCAAGGAACTCAGTGAGAACTACAAGGAATTTTATGGGAGCTACATGGAACTGAGTGGGAACTACATCAGCATAAAAAAGGATATAGAAATTATGAATAAGAATTGGGTAGAAATGAAGGATAAAATATCTGGAATGAAGAATACACTAGAGGGAATTAAAAGCAGGTTAGATGAAGCTGAGACCAAATTAGCAAGTTGGAAGACAAGATAGAACAAAACAGTCAGAACAACAAAATGAAAAAGACTAAAAAAGAATGAAGATAGTTTAAGGGAGCTTCAAGACAACATGAAATGTAACATCACACCATAAGGATACAAGAAGAAAAGATAGAAAGCCTGTATGGAAAAATAATGACAGAAAACTTTCCTAAATTGGTGAAAGAAAAAGCCATGCAAGTTCACGAAACAAAGAGGCTCCTAACTGAGATGCACTCAAAGAGGCCACCTCTAAAACATCATAATTAAGATGGGAAAATGTAAAGACCTCTTAAAGGCAGCAATGGAGAAACAGCTAGTAAATACAAGGGAGCTCCCATAAGGCTATCAGCTGATTTTGGACCAGAAACACTACAAGTAAAAAGAGAGTGGCATGAAATATTCCAAGTAATGAAAAGCAAAGACCTGCAACCAAGTTTACTCTATCTAGCCAGGCTCACATTTAAAATGGAAGATGAAATAAAGCGCTTCCCAGACCACCCCCCACCCCGCAAAAAAAAAAAAAAAAAAAAAAAGGCTAAAAGAGTACATCTTCCCCAAACCAGCATTGCAAGAGATGCTAAAAAGACTGCTTTAAGAAGAAGAAATATAGAGAGAAAGGGGGAGACACAGTTACAAAAGGAAAAATGACAATGAAAAAGTACCTATCAATAATAACCTTAAATGTAAATTGAATAAAGGCTCCAATAAAAAGAGATAGGTAGCTGAGTGAATTGGAAAACAAGACCACATATATATTGTCTACAAGAGACCCACTTCACAATGTAAGAACTGCACAGGTTGAAAGTGAAGAGATGGAAAAAATATTCCAAGCAAATGGACATGAGAAAAATGCTGGGTAGCAATACCTATATCAGACAGAATAGATTTTACAACAAAGACCATAACAAAAGAAAAAGAATGTCAGTACATTATACTTAAGGGAGCAGTCCAACTAGCGGATATGATATAATCATTGTACACATATATGGACACAATATAGGAGCACCTAAATACATGAGGAAGAGCATGGAGGACTGTAAGAAAGAGATCGAGAGCAATACAGTCATTGTATGGAATTTTAACACACCACTGTCAACAACGGATAGATCTTCCAAAAAAGAATCAACAAGGATATTGTGACATTGAACAGCACTCTAGATCAAATGGAATAATTGATATTTACAGAACATTTTACCCCAAAGGAGAAAAATATACATTCTTTCAAATGCACATGGATCATTTTCAAAGATTGACTACATGGTAGGACAAAAAATAAGCCTCAACAAATTCAAGAAAATTGAAATCATAATAAGCACCTTCTCAGATAACAATGGTTTGAAACTAGAAACCAACCTCAAGGGAAAAACTCAAAAACATTTAAATACTTGGAGACTGAATAACATGCTTTTAAATAGTGAATGGGTTGACATTGAGATCAAGGAAGAAATCAAAAAGTACCTATAAATAAATGAAAATGAACACACAACAGCCCAAAACCTATGGGACACAGCAAAGGCAGTCCTGAGAGGGAAGCTCATAGCAATACAGGCCTACCTAAAAAAGATAGAAAAATTTCATATAAACAACCTAACTCTACATCTACAAGAACTATAGGAACAACAACAAACAAAGCCCAGAGAAAGTAGAAGGAAGGAAATAATCAGGATCAGAGCAGAATTCAATGACATAGAGATTAAAAAAAGAAAAGAGCCAAAGGATCAATGAATCCAGGAGCTGGATCTTTGAAAAGATCTGAAAAATTTTACAAACCTTTAACCAGATTCATCAAGAAGAGAGAAGACCCAAATAAATAAAATCAGAAATGGGAGCGGGGAAATAATAACCAATATCATAGAAATAAAAAGGATTGTAAGAAATTACTATAAACAACAATATGACAAAAATTTGGACAACCTGTGTGAATGGATAAATTTCTAGAAGCATACAATCTTCCAAAACTGAACCAAGAAGAAGTAGAAAGCCTGCACAGATTGATAATGACTAGCAAAATCAAAGCAGTAATAAAAAATCTCCTTGTAATTAAAGCCCTGGACTGGTTGGCTTCACATGCAAATTTTACCACACATTCAAGGAAGACCTAACTCTTATCATTCTCAAACTATTCCAAAAAATTTAAGAAGAGGGAAGACTCCCAAACTCTATTTATGAGGCCAGTATTATCCTAAATCCAAAACCATGTAAATACACAACAACAAAAGAAAATTACAGGCCATATTGCTGATGAACATAGATACTAAAATCCTCAACAAAATATTGGCAATCAGGATCCAGCAATACATTAAAAAGAACATACATCGTGATCAATGGGATTCATCTCAGGGATGGAAAGAAGGTACAATATTTGAAAATCAATAAGCATAACACACCACCTAATCAAAATGAAGAACAAAAATCATATGATCATATCAATAGATGCTGCGAAAGCATTTGACAAAATCCAGCACCCATTTATGATAATAAAAACATTCAGCAAAGTAGGGATGAGGTAGCATACCTCAATATATTAAAGGGCATATATGAGAAGCCTACTGCTAACATCATACTCAAAGGGCAAAAAATTAAACATTTTCCCTTAAGATCAGGAACAAGGCAAGGATGTTGACTTTCACCACTCTTATTCAACATAGTACTGGAAGTTCTAGCCAGAGTGATTTGACAAGAAAAAGAAATAAAATACATACAAACTGGAATGGAGTAAGTAAAATTGTCATTATTCACAGATGACATGACAGTGTACACACAAAACCCTATAATCAACAAAAAATTACTCAACCAGTAAGTGAGTTTTGGGAAAGTAGTGGAATACCAAGTTAATATTCAGAAATCAGTGGCATTTTTGCACACCAACAATGAGTTATCAGAAAGAGAAACTAGAAAAAAAATCCCATTTACTATAGCAACAAGAAAGTACCTAGGAATAAACTTAACCAAGGAGGTAAAAGAGCTGTACTCCAGAACTATAGAACACTGAAGAAAGAAATTAAAGGAGATACAAATAAATGGAAGCATATATCATGTTCATGGATTGGAAGAATTAACATCATTATAATGTCTGTACTACCCAATCTATAGATTCAACACAATCCCTATTAAACTACCAATAGCATATTTCACTGATATAAAAAAAATACTTCAAAAATTTATATGGAACCAAAAAAGACATTGAATAGCCTCAGCAATCCTCAGAAAGAAGGATAAAATTGGAGGGGTGACAATAACTGATACAAAATTATACTACACGGCCACTGGAATTAAAACAGCCTGGTAGTGGTATAAGAACAAACACATAGATCAATAAAACAGAATAGAGAACCCAGAAATAAACCTATGTTTCTATGGTAAATTAAGATTTGACAAAGGGGTGCATAAGAATACAATGGAGTAAAAATAGTATCTTCAATAAATGATGTTGGCAGAACTGGGCTTGTAGATGCAAAAAAAAAAAAAATGATACTAGACCACCAACTTACACCATACACCAGAATAAACTCAAAATGGATAAAAGACCTAAATATGTCACTATACCATAAAAGTCCCAGTGGAAAACACAGACAGTAAAATTTCAGATATCCCATGTAGCAATACTTTTGCTGATATATCTCCAAGGGCAAGGGAAAAAAATAAACAAAAGTGACTATATGGCTAAAGAAATTATCATCAAAATGAAAAAGGAACCAACCATAATGGATAACATATTTATCAATGATACACTGGACAATGGTTTGATCTCCAAAATATGTAAAGAACTCATACGACTCAACACCAGGAAGACAAACAATCCAAAGGACCTGAATAGACATCTCCAAGGAAGACATACAGAGGACCTATAGACATGAAAGGATGCTCAACATCACTAGCCATCAGAGAGATGCAAATTAAAATCACAAAGAGATACCACTTCACACCAGTCAGAATAGCCATCATTAACAAACCAACAAACAACGAGTGCTGGCCAGGATGTGGAGAAAAAACCAGAGACATAGAAACACAATTAGATATCACCTCACACATGTCAGAATGGCTACTATTAATCAAACAACAAGCAACAAGTGCTGGTGAGGATGTGGAGAAAAGGAACCCTACTGCACTGTTGGTGTGAATGCAGACTGATGCAGCTACTGTGGAAAACTTATGGAATTCCCTTTTGACCCATGGATTCCACTTCTAGGAATATACCCTAATAATCCTGAAATACCAATTCAAAAGACCTATGCACCCCTATGTTTATAGTAGCACTATGTACAATAGCCAAGTGCTGGCAACAGCCTAAGTTCCCATCAGTAAATGAGTGAGCAAAAAAACTGTGGCACATTTACACAATGGAATATTACATAACAGAAAGAAAGAGGAACTCCCACTTTTTGTGACAGCATGGATGGAACTGGAGAATACGTTGCCAAGTGAAGTAAGCCAGTTATTGAAAGGCAAACACCATATAATCCCACTTATAACTGGAATCTAATGTACAAAATAAAGTAATGAGCAAAACAGAACCAGAGACATAGAAACATGTAACAGACTGACAACTATAAGAGTGGAGGAAGGAAAGGGGAATGACCGAAAGAAGGGTGATGGATTAGTCAAAGAAGATGCACGAATGATCCATGAACAATGGAGTGGGAACTGAATTAACAATTAAAAAATAAAAATAAAAATATAAATAAAACAATAAAGGCACAATCTTACAAACCTCACACAAGAAGAATTAGACACTCTAAGTGGGCTGGACTATATCTACTAAAGAAATAGAATAAATAATCAATAACCTTCCAAAATATAAATATAGGAAATGTTAAAAAAGGAAAATGACAAAGGTGTGAAACTTGGATCTAAATAATCAGAAAGCATCAAGCCCAAATAGGTTTACTGGTGAATTCTATCAAAAATTTAAAAAATATATTGTACCAATTCTCTATAATCTCTCTCAGAATATAGAAGCAAATGGAATATTTCCTAACTCATTCTATGAGGGCAGCATAACCTTAGAACCAAAATGAGACAAAATATTACAAAAAAAAGCTACAGAACAACATCTCACAAAAATTGACGTGAAAGTCCTCAATAAAACATCAAATTGAATCCAATGACCTATACACCACAACCAAGTATGACTTATTCCAGGTATGCAAAGTTAGTCCAATACTTAAAAGTTAATAAATATAATTTATCATATCAAAAGGCTAAAAAAGAAAAACCACATAATCATATCAATAAATGCAGAAAAAAGCACTTGACAAACTATGACACCAATTTATAATAAAAATTCTCCATCATTAGGAATAGAGTACAATCTCCCTAACTTGATAGACTATCTACAAAAAGGCTACAGCTATCACCATACTTAATGATGAGAAATTCAAAACTTTTCCACTAAGATCAAGTACAGGAAAAGATGTTCTCCATCATCACTCTTTTACATTATACTAGAAGCCCTAGTTAATGCAATAAGACAAAAATAATAATAATAATAAAGAAATAAAATGCACACATACTGGGAACAAAGAAATAAAACTTTTTTTGTTAGAAATGACATGAATGTCTATATAGAAAATCCAAAAGGGTTGATAAAAAACTCCTGAAACTAATAAGCAATTATAGCAAGGTTGCAGGATACAATGTTAATATACAAAAGTCAAACACTTTCATATATACCAGTAATGGATGCATAGAACGTGAAATAAAAAACCCAATACCATTTACATCAGCACCTCTGAAAAAGGAAATACTTAGGTATAAAACTAACAACATATGTACAAAATATATATGAGGAAAACTGCAAACTCTGATGAACCTATTGAATAAGAACTCAGTAAACCTAAAATGACTCCATGTTCATTGATAGAAAACTAAATATTGTCAAGATATCAAGTCTTCCCAACTTAATCTATAGGTTTAATATAATCATAATAAAAATCCCAGTAGGTTACTTTGAAAATATTAACAGATTCTAAGTTTACATGGAGATACAAAAGACCCTGAATAACCTACACAATAATGAAGGAGAAGAACAAAATGGGAGGACTGACATGACCTGACTTAATACACAACTGTAATAATCAAAACCATGTGCTATTGGTGAGATAATAGATAAACAGATCAATGGAACAAAGTAGATAGCCTATAAATAGACCTACACAGATATAGTCAGCTGATTCTTTTACAAAGGAGCAAAGACAATACAATGGAGCACATATAATCATTTCAACAAATTCTGCATAAAACAACTGAAAATACACATGCAAAAAAATGAATCTAGACAGTGACCTTATACCCTTCACAAAAATAAATGCAAAGTGGATCACAAACCTAAATATTAAATACAAAATGATAAAATTCCTAGAGGACGGAATTTAAAAATGCAGAAGAACTTGGATTAGGTGACTTTTTAGGTACAACACAAAAATCATGATTCATCAAAGAAAGAACTGATAAGCTGGACTTAATTAAAATTAAAATTTTCTTCTCTGTAAAATATACTATCAAGAGAATAAAAGACAATTCATAGACTAGTAGAAAATACTGATAAAAAAGCACATTTAATAAAGGAGTAATCTAGATGGACTTCTGGCCAAGATGGAGGCCTAGACAGACATGCTACCTCTCCCTCCACAACTTAGAAGAAATACAACTACCTCAAAACTAGAGACAACAGAAGTTCCAGAAAACTGAGCTTCATGGAAGTCCAACAGGCAAAGAAATAAAGAAGGAATACTCATCCATACAGGTAGGAGGGATGGAGCCAGGGCAGAAAGAATGTGGTGCAGTGGTGGCAGCAGCAGCAGCAGGCCAGCAGAAAGCACAGTCACATTTTAAAAACTAGGGAGGGACACTTGGGGAGCACTCCCAGCACCAGACCAGACTGCACAGCTCACAGTCCCAGCACCGGGAAAAATAAAGCCTCATTGCTTCTAACTGTGGAAGCCAGTGGAGTTTGGGACAGAGGAAGAAACTCAATCAAGAGCACTTGTTCCAAGGGCCCCCATGGTTCTAGAATGTCCACAGACCCACCTACTCTGAGAACAACGGTCAAGGAAACAGCTAGAGAGGCACCAGTCCCATACGGAAGTGGGAGAAGTGCCTGGAAAAGGGGTGAGTACTGGGCCAGCAGCATTTTTCCCTCTCAGACCCCTCCCCCACATACAGTGCCACAACATGGTAAAACAGGCTGTCCTGTACTGATGAACTCTAAGGTTCCACCTCTTATAGTGTGACAGAAGTGACAGCTCTACCTAAGACACAGAGGCAAACCAATACAGGAGCCTGTCAGAATGAGGAGACAGAGAAGTATGGCCCAAAAGGGGGAATGGATCAAGATTCTAGTGGGAGAACTATGTGACGAGGAGATAGCCAACCAAACAGACATAAAGTTCAAAACACTGGTGATAAAGATGCTCACAGACTTGACAGATATGCTTGAGTACAGCAAACACATACAGGAAGAAGCGAAGGCTGTGCTAAATGAAACGAAGGAAAATCCACACAAAACTGGGAAGGAAACTGGGGTTCAAATCAATGATTTGGAAATAAGAAAGAAAAGAACAGTCAACCAGTACAGAATGAGGAAACAAGAATTGAAAAAAAATGAGGAGAAGCATAGGAACCTCTGGGACAACTTTAAACATACCAACATCCAAATCATAGGGATGCCAGAAGAAGAAGAGGAAGAGCAAGAACTTGAAAGCTTATGTGAAAAAATAATGAAGGAAAAACTGCCCAAATTTGGCAAAGGAATTAGACATACAAGTCCAGGAATCACAGAGAGTCCCAAACAAGATAGACCCAAGAAGGACCACACCAAGACACATCATCATTAAAATGCCAAAGGTGAAAGATAAGAGAGAATCTTAAAAGCAGCAGGAGAAAAGCAGAGAGTTACCTACAAATGGGGTGCCTATAAGACTCTCAACTGATTTCTCCAAAGAAACTTTGCAGGCAAGAAGGGACTGGCAAGAAGTATTCAATGTGATGAAAAGCAAGGACCTACAACCAAGATTATTCTATCCAACAAATCTATCACTTAGAATAAAAGGGCAGATGCAGTGCTTCCCAGACAAGATAAAGCTAAAGGAGTTCATCATCACCACATCATTATTATATGAATGTTAAAGGGACTTACTTAATACAAGAAAATCAAAATTATGAACATTAAAATGAAAACAAACTCACAACTATCAACAACTGAATCTAAAAAATAAAAACAAAACCCAACTAAGCACACCAGAATAGGAACAGAATCATAGGTATGGGGATGATTTGGATGGTTATTAGCTGGGAGGGGGAAGGAGGAGAAATGGAGAAATGTGTAGAGATTAAGAAGCATAATTTGTTGGTACAAAATAGGTAGGGGGAAGTTAAGAATAATATAGGAAAGGGTGAAGCCAAAGTACTTATGCACAACCCATGATCATGAACTAAGAGGGGAAGGGATTGCTGGAGGAAAGTGGAGTACTGGGCAGAGTGGAGAAAAGGGGAAAAAATTGGGACTACTGTAACAACATAATCAATAAAATATACTTAAAGTTTTTTTTAAAAAGTAATCTAAATATACAAAGAATTTTACAATTCAACAATTAAAAAACCTTCACTTTAAAAATGAGCCAAAGACCTTAACAATCACCGTACCAAAGAAGATATAAAGATGGTCAACAAGCATATAAATAGATGCTGCACATCATATGTCATCAATATATTTCAAATTAAAATAACGATGAAATATCACTGCACACCTATTAGAATGGCCAGAATGCTAGCAAGGTAGTGGAACAAAAGGAACTCTCATCTATTGCTGGTAGGAATGAAAAGTGGTACAACCATTTAGAAAACAGTTTGACAAATCTAAACATACTTCTACTATACAATCCAGCAATCATATTCCTTGGTATCTACGAAAAGGATTTGAAAATGTATGCCCATACCAAAACCTGTGCACAATTATTTACAGCAGTTTTATTTATCATTGCCAAAACCTAGAAGCAATCAAGATGTCCTTCAGTAGGTGATTGCACAAATAAACATCCAGACTGTTAAATATTGTTCAGTTGCTAAAAATAAGGAAGCTATCAAGCCATGAGAAGATTTGGAGGAAACTTAAATGCATACTGTTAAGTTAAAGAATAGTCTGAAAAGGCTACATATTATACAACATTACGGAAATGGCAAACTATGGAAACAATAAAAGATCTGTTGTCACCAAGGGGCAGCATGGAGGGGTGGGGGATGAATGGTCAGAACACATAAGTTTTTAGGACAGTGAAAATACTATGTATAATATTGTAATGATGAATACATCATCATACATTTGTCCAATTCCATAGTAACACCAAGAGTAAACCTTAATGTAAATTATAGAATGATCACTATATGTCCATGTAGATTCATCACTTGTAACAAATATACTACTCTGGTGGAAGACGTTGATAATGGAAAAGCTATGTATGTGTGGGAACTGGGGGGATAAGGGAAATCAATATATCCTTCACTCTATTTTGTTGTGAACCAAATACTGTTCTAAAAATTAAAGTCTACTCACACTAATGTTTATTATTTACTTAATTGCACTACTATTCTCAAATAGTATTTACAGTTTAAAAGAGAATGTCTCTTAACCTTCATCTCTGCTTCCTAGTTCTCTCAGCCCTGCACACATTTACACTCGTGTTAGTTTTCCTACTATGTCATCCTACTGGTAAGGTGGTTCTGGATTTGTCAGGTTGCTAACCCACTCCACCTCCCTTGTGCCCTTAGCTCTCATACATAACCCTAGAAAATAATAGGGAAACCACTGGGAAACATTTAAGTCCCACAGAGTCAGATTATCTACAAATCTTGATTGCGTATCTATAATAATTTTCTCCCCTTTTATGTCCTCTCTTTGCTTTACTCTGACCTAAATGGAAGTTGAGACGTACAAGATATAACTAGGTTTGAAAACCACTGTGTGACTTTGACCTTGGACATAAATCTGATTCTACTTCTGCTTTGAGAACAGTTTCCTCATCTGTGAAATGGGAATAATAACAGTGCCTATTTCACAGGATGCTTATAAGGACTAAATGAGATAATTCAGTTAAAGGTTAGAGCAATGCCTGGCACATTATAAGGACAGAGTTACTTAACCTGTTCTCTGTTCCTTTTCATCTCTTCTCCCATAAAAGTTTAACAGTAATTAGATACCCCAAATTAGTACCTATTAAAATATATTGCTGCTTTTCTAATTTTAAAGAAATATTCATTATATATGAGGTCCCACCTAGTCAGTGTTCAGCTTGGTGCCCTTCAAATGAGATCATTCGTTTTCAACCCTTTCACTGTCCCCCACTGTTAACCTGTATCACTGTATCTAGCCCCTTCTGAAGCTCTGAAGTTCTAGGATGTCTCCAGGAAATCCATTTGGGATCAAACTCAAAGGGAAGGTTATGTCTCGTCAGGGAGTCCTGCTATAATTCAAGAAAACCACAGGGACTGAAAATGCATTTATTAATGAGTATCACTGAGCTTGAGATGGTGTTCAAGATGGTTTTAGTTAAGGTCAGAGATGCTACACCGCCCTAACTCAACTCTGATTCCTCCAAGGCAAGTGATTTCCAGGCTTGTCTCACTCCTTCATCTCCTACATCTCTTTTTTCGGTCCCACCTCTTCTGAATATCCTAGGAGCTTTCAGTCACTGTGACCCTCAAAAAGCAGACAAGGGTATATAATTACAAAATGGCCACTAAGTACTCAAGCCAGTATGAGAAATAATGTGGAGATGTTTTCTGTGGTCAAACCAACCAGTCACCAGGCAATGGATATATTTCTCCTATGTCAAAGCAATTCAGTCAGAAACACAGCCAAAGTAACTGCACCTACCATTTTAATCCAGTTACTTCAGTCATTCAAACAATCAAATTATCTCAGTTGTGGTGAAATCTGATTGATGTTATGACAATTAAGCTTTACACACCCTTCCAAATCAGTCATAGAAACTGGGACTCTGTATTTCCTTCAGTAGTTAAACTTTTAAAATCTAATTGTTTGCTTTAAACCACACTAGAATAAGGGACCAGCAAGAAATGTGTCTTTTTCTTGGTTCAGCACCAACTGCATGCCTAACCAGGTAAATTGCTTGGCACTAGTCTTCCCAACTTAAAAAAAAAAGCTGTTAAAACATTAAGAACAGAGTAATTATGATAATTGAGATAATAACAATGAACCTGATTCTCTCTCTACTTTGAGGAGTAGCAATACATCAGCCCTTGCTTTCCACCCCTTGGGCAATGTCTCACTTGGCCACAGCAGCTTCAGTTATCAGACCTCAATTTCTGCTTTAAGAATAGAGAAAAATCAGGTCCAATAATAAATACAAGTGTTATGGGAGAAATCAATGTTTGCTAATGCTTTCAGATCTTGATTGAAAACTGCCTGGGGAAGAACATTTTTTAATAATTATGTTTGCGTTCTGTTCACATAAATTCACTCACTTTTCAGTGTGGTTGAGGTTCAGCTCGCCCTCAATTTTTCTACTGCATTCTACCTTGAGAAAAATCTTGTGAAAGCATGTTTAGGGTGTTGTTCTATTATTATTACAATTTTTTTTTTAATTAGGTTTGAAGAATCCTTTTTCCTAAAAGATAAAAATTGTAATTGAACAGTAGTTGACAGCATCCTGTTAAAACTGTAAAGCCTGTCTCCAGACAAGGCAGTTTCAGGCAGCTACAGTTGACATCTCTGAAAAAGGGAGGGACAACATAATGAAAGCAGAGATAGATGTGGGCAAGGACTGTTCTAATAAACTCAACCAACTGTCCAATTAATAATTTTTTTAAAGAACCAATTTTTACTAAATGCCAATGGAGCTTTCATTTTAAATCATTTGTTTAATGTCATGTGCAAATTATGGCGATACACTTGTTTCCAAACTATTGAAACAGATTTTGGAGCCATGTTGTTTGAAGTGACTATAGTTCAGAAACATCTCTTTTCAATTAGCTCTGAAACCTCTTTCAACAGCCTTTCATAAATAGGCCAACATCAATGGCATGCTCAGATTCAGTGCGAATCTCTAATGGAAATGCACAATGGGCCTTGCGCCATGCCTGCAGGCGCAAACATCTTCCATTTCAGACAGATTCAATGAGAAGTTTTGCCAGCTATTCTGGGTCTCTCACTTTTTGGTCTCAGGTTTAGCTCATCGCTAATCAATGCCTGTGCTTTTTAATTACATTGTACAGTCAGTAATGATTTGTCACTCATGGAACCTGGACAGTCTTCTGAGCTATCACTGATGTAAACAACTGCAAAGGCAAGGTAACCTTAACTGCCAGGACTCCACACTGAATAGAGGAGACAGTTCCCTGATAAAAGGCAATGCTTAGTTTGGAATAAAGTTAAGAAAGGCAATGTTCCTATATTTAATTTTCCCTAAACACTAGAGGCCTGTCTTTCACTGTCCAGAATCCTGGTCTGGAAATTGCTGCCCCCACCAAAGAGTTTCTTTCTATAACTCTTATCTCTCTTGTATCACTAACTCATCTGGGTGATACTGGACACTCAGTAAAGTTATTGATCGATAAGAACAAATTTTATCATTTTTTTATATTGACATTTCCCTTGTACATGGAAGAGAAATTTTGTAATGAACTTTATGTTCCAATAACTAGGAATACAATGCTTCATGGCACTAGAGAATACAAATTTTATTTTTAATACTAAGTATTTCGCAATCTGTGGTGAAGATCAATATACTTCTTATTAATACAGTATAGGTAATAATAAATAAGAACAAATATTTAACCAACTAGAATGGACAACAATTAGTATGTCATAACAGTACTTATATCAGCTCTGTTCAGAAAAACAGATCATTGAGGCTAAGCAAAAAAAAGGGGGGGTCGGGGAGGGAATAATCTTTGGTAATACAAAGAAATAAAAAGCTAAATCCTAAAACATCTCACTACTATCTGTTTTTCATTTTTTCTGTCTATTTTAAAGTACTTTCTGTCAAAATGTACTGTAACACGGATGCTAAACTATAGCTGCAAAAGTAACTGAGAAATTGAAAATTCTGCATTCATTTAGGTTCTGTACCTCAAATAAATTTAATCCCTTTGCTCCTAATGCTAGGAATAAGAGGATTCTCTAGTTTTATATTAATATAATGGGTAAGAGAAGCAAGATATTGGTATATCTACTCCAACATAAAAGTAGTAAGTAAAGATATGGTCTCTTTAACAGAAGAGAAATTAATAGGTACATTTTTCATTTGAAAAATATACATTAGTGTGCTCTTAGAATCCTTTAAATAGCAAGAACCTGTAATGCCTTTAAAATATGCTGTTTCAGTAAAATACTAGAGGCATTCTCATTAAAGTTCAGAAGAAAGACAAAGAAGTCTATTAGGTCACCTGATCTGAAAGTCACAGGCCATAAAATAAAGAAAAAGAAGTGTAAAATCCAGAAAGAAAAAAGTCAGCATTTCATTATTTGAATATGATATAATGCCTATGAAAAAATATGCAAGATTATACAGCGTGAGGCAAAAGGAGGTTTACAGTTGTTCATATAAAAATTATGCAATAATTAATAAATAATAACATGAGAATAAACCCTTTTTCTGTACTCACAATTGGAAACCTACTTTTCCCCTCACCTTATATATGAGGAGCCAATTAAAAAAATTTAATAAAAGGCATAGGAAATTATTAGAATGCAAATATTGATTGCTTTCACACATAAAAGAATTATACTTTCAAAAAAGTAATTTGAAATTTACAATGAATATTGAAAATTCACAATAAAAATGTAAAATATCTAGAAATCAACTAATAATATATTTTTACAACTCCCAAATTGAGAAAATTGAACCGAAGAGAAGATTGAATTAATAAAAAGATATGTCATACCTCAGTAAAAGAGACAGAATATTGAAAAAATATAAATTTTTCTTAATTTAGCCTATGAACTGAATTCTATTTGAAATTAAAATGTGTCTTTATAATTTTTAAAAAATACATCTAAATTTCATTCAAAAGAAAAACCTGGGGGAAATAATCAAGAATTTTTATGAAGAAGGATAATTAAAGAGGAGTTACATTAAATATTTAATAACATAGCAAAAATATATTTCTAATACTTTGATAGTGACATAATAAAATAACAGAAAAATTTACCTTCATAGACTGATAAGAAACAGATTGTTATGCACATATGAATTTAGTTATGTATAAGCATTTCAAATCAATGAAGAAAAAAATTTTCCAATAAACAATATTCACAAAATCATTGAACTATTTAAAGGAAAGCTTAGAACTCAATCCTAATCATATGCCAGAATAAATTTCACCTTGACTAAAGAATTAAATGTAAAAAGTGAAATTATAAAAAATTTAGGTAAAGTAACAAGTGAATCAAAAGGAACAGTTAATAAATCCAAACAATACCAATGCATTTTAAATGCATATTGCTAAATAAAAAAAGCAAGTCCTAAAAACTATATACTGTATGATTCCACTTATATGGTATTCTAGAAAATGTAAACATATAGATATGGCAGACAGATCAGTAGTTGCCAGGGGGTTAGAGCTAAGAGGGAGTTCAGAACATAAAACACAGGAAATTCTCAAGACTGCAAAATTATTCCATATGCTACTGTGCACTTGTCAAAATCCACATATCATCTTACTGTATGCAAATGAAATATAAAGGAAGAGTGTGGGGGATCCTGGAATGAAATGTAGGTGTGACAAAACAATCTAGCTGTATTATGGATATGATACAACATCAGTGTAGAGCTGGAGAATAAAAGTACTGACCTGAGTAACTTTGAGATGACTGTAAATATAAAGTTGAGGAAAATGGAACTATATGAAAGTGCTGCATTCTAGCTGGAAACATGTTTTCTACAGCAATCCTCTCCTTAATTTTTGTCCATGGGTCATGCATATAAGTTCTTTGGCTTCTCTAGTACCTATCCTATTCTTAACACCCCCCTGTCTATTTTGTACCAACCAATTACGCTTCTTAACCCCTGCACCATTTCCCCATTTTTCTCCCCTTTACCCCTCCCAGCTGATAACCCTCCAAAAAGATCCTCATACCTATGATTCTGTTCCTATTCTGGCTGGATTTTGCTTAGTTGGATTTCATTTTTATTTTTTAGATTCAGTTGTTGATAGTTGTTGAGTTTGTTGTCATTTTAATGTTCATAGTCTTGATCTTCTTCTTCTTAAGTAAGTCCCCTTAACATTTCATATAATAAGGGCTTGGTGATGATCAACTCCTTCAGCTTTACCTTGTCTGGGAAGCACTTTACCTGCCCTTCCATTCTAAATGATAGCTTTGCTGGATAGAGTAATCTTGGTGGTATGTCCTTGCTTTTCATCACTTTGAATACTTCTTACCAGTCTCTTCTTGCCTGCAAAGTTTCTTTAGAGAAATCAGCTGACAGCCTTATGGGAACTCCCCTGTAGGTAACTAACTTCTTTTCTCCTGCTGCTCTTAAGATTCTCTTTAACCATTGGCATTTTAATTGTGATGTGTTTTGGAGTGGGCCTCTTTGCATCCATCTTGTTTGGGACTCTCTGTGCTTCCTGGACTTGTATGTCTATTTCCTTCACCAAATTAGGAAAATTTTCTTTCATTATTTTTTTAAGTAAGTTTTCAATTTCTTGTTCTTTCTCTTCTCTTTCTGACAACCCTATAATTTGGATGTTGGCACTTTGAGAGATGTCCCAGAGTCTTCTTATTCTCTCTTTGTTTTTTGAATTCTTGTTTCCTTATTCTGTTCTGGTTGACTGTTTTTTTCTTCCTTATGTTCCAAACTGTTGATTTGAATCCTGGCTTCCTTCCCTTCACTGTTGATTCCCCGTGGATTTTTTTACAGCAGTCCCAGTCTACTTCACGGTTCACTTATCACGGCCTCACTGTATCACAGGATTTTCAAAATATTATATTTAATTATTTATTGCGGGTTTTTTGCTGTATTGTGGGATTTTGCGGTACTGTATACATATGTGATTAAAGTTACATAGGTTTAAGAGTGTAGAATATGTTTAAGAACATAAGTAGTTTTTATAAAAGTGTGAAAAAGGTAAATAAGGGAGTGGGAAAGGTTATTAATAAGGGACTGGGAATGGTTTATAAGTGTGTGGGAAGGGTTTATAAAGCCTTAATATATATAAATACTAAAATAAATGTAAAGTTCCTACTTCTTGGATTTTCACCTATCACGGGAGTGGGGTAGGGGTGGGGGTGGTCTAGAACGTAATACCCACAATAAGTGAGGGAATGCTGTATATCACTTAGTGTAGTCTTCACTTCTTTTCTTATGCATTTGCCTTATTCAATGAGTTCTCTGAGCACCCTTATCACCAGTATTATGCATCTGATAGGTTGGCTACTTCCATTTCATTTAGTTCATTTTCTGGGGTTTTGTTCTGTTCTTTCATTTGAGCCATATTTCTTTGTCTCCTCAATTTGGCAGCCTCCCTGTGTTTGTTTCTGTATAGTACGTGGAGCTACTTTGACTCCCTGTCTTAGCCCACCTGTTACATTTTATGGTGTAGAGCCTTAGGTAATCATCAGGGTCGGGCAGCAAGCTTCACCACTTTGTGGCTCTCTGTATGTGGGGGAGGGGTTAGAGAGGGGACAATGCTGCTGCCTGACTGCTGGAGGCTTGCTCAGCACTCGTTCCATTTCCAGTCACTTCACCCACTTCCCATATGCGATAGGCAGCCCTCTAGCTATTGCCTTGGTGGTGCTTTCCAGAGTGGGTGGGTTTGCATATATCCTAGGACCATGCAGGCCCTTTAAAGGGACTCCTGAGAGACCAGCAATTTCTTCTGCCGCCCCAAACCTCACTGGTTTTTACAGACGAAAAGTTGTGAGGCTTTATTTTCCCAGCACTGGAGCCCTGGGCTGTGCGGTCTGGCCAGGGGCTGGGATCACTCAATCTACCACACATGAACATGGAAAAAGCCCATCCCACTGGGCACTGCTGCCGAATTTGCCTCACCACCACCACACCATGTCCTCTCCACCCTGGCTCCCCTTCCCCGCCCCTCCTTCCCGTCTGGATGAATATGGCTTCTTTAAGTCCTCGGTTGTCAGACTTCCATACAGTTCAATTTTCTGGCAGTTCTGGGTGTTTTTTGCCTCAAGGTTAACTGTGATACTTCTTATGATTGTGCAAGAAGGTGAAGCATATCTACCTATACCCCCATCTTGACCCTGCAACCATTTTCTAACATCAATTTTAAAAAGCATCTTCATGACCTAGTATAATAGTTCTCAAAAGAAATGCAAAAGTCCACTAAGTATACAAAAAATGTTCAAACTTACTAAAGATATGTAAATAAAATTAAAATGAGCTAGTATGAATAATGATTTTTAAAAATAACAATGTCTCATATAGTGCAAAAGAAAATAGGTACAATTGTAGGTACAAGTCTAGGCGAGCATAAAATTTAATGTTTCCAGAAACAAAATTTGGCCACATATGTATAGAGGCTTTGCCATAGAAAATCTACTTATAGGAATTCATTATAAAGAGGTAATAGAGGACAGAAAAGAATGTTTATCAGTAAAGATCTCCAATAATAGGGATTTAATAAAAACAATTATTATAACATATGAAACATGAAAATGGGAAACTAATAAAAATCAATTATAGATGATTGTTTAAACAAATATAGAACCATTTATAATGTGTAAGAAATAAAAGCAGTTTACTTATTTTCTAAAATATGCACATGTTGGCAAAAGCAAACAAAAAAAATCACACTAAACAGTGGTTTCTTATGGGAAGTAGAATTGAACATGGGGGAGAATAGAAAAATTATTATTTTCCTAATTTTAAAATTATATTGTTTCTGTTTTTAAAGCATTCATGTGTTACTTTATAATTTTAACTAATAAAAATGCTAATTTTTACAAGTCTATTTCTAAAAAAAGTACTGCCTGAGAAATCCCAGTTTATATTATATATATAGTATAATATATATATACATATATGGGTATAGAAAAATATACACCAAAATGGTTAAACATCTATTATTAATCTTATGATTTTAGTTTTTTGTTGTTTTTTGAAATATCAAATATTTAAGGAAATAAACAGATTACATAAGTTTTTGTTAAAAAAAAACAGAAAACATAAGGTAATATGAAATATTTTTTAAAATTCAAGAACAATTTATAAATACAGTTATTTTAATGAGATCTAGAGTACTAGATTTATACTTAGAAAATTGAATATCATTTTATTTTGTTGCATGCATTCACTTATTCAATTATTTATTGATCAACCTCTAAATGAAAGACAATTTTAAAAAACAGATCAAGACTCTTGAGATTAAAGAGAAATACATAATTAAAGGTTAAAAACCTAAGAAAAGCCCAGAAATGGTAAAATTTCTTTTACAAATAAAAGAACATAATTTTTTGGCTTTTAAGAGGCTTTAAATTCTTGAAATTAAACTTGAACCATATCTATATAAGTGTAACATAACTAGTCATCATAATTTAAGCTATCCTGCGTCCATGGAACAAAATAGGTATGGCAGCGTGAACTGAACTGACTAACTCTAACATCAGAAAAATAAAACCCTGAAAGACCAGTGAACTAAATGGCCAGATATCAGAAACACCTGTACAGCTTTAAAAACAAACAAATAAATAGCACAGTCCTGAGGACTCTGATTCTCAGTTGCAGGGCCCAGCACATGCATTTTTTTAAAGCTTCCTAGATTAGTCTACTATGCACCCCAACATTGTGAATTCTGGCTCCAAATAATAGATTTGATTTGCTTGAGCCTGAATTGTTAATTGGGAAACATGAGTTTATTAATACTTACTCATCCAGCTCCCAATTTCTTACTTTTATTTATTAAATAAATATGAATTTTTTGAAGGTTGTTTACTTTATACCACACACTGAGCTGGCTCTTTATCTGAAATCCACCATCTTCCAAAAGAACCTGTATGATGTAATAAATTTGCTTTCTTTAGAAAAGAAATTAGATGTATTTAATCATATCAGTATAATATACAGGGGTTTGAATTACTACAAGTAGAAAACCTACAGAATTTCTAAAGCAATCAAAGGTGATATTTGGTCAAGGTGCCCACCTGGTTAAAACAGCAAGGATAAGGAGGCTGAATTAATGATAAAGGAGTCTCTGAAAGTTACAACCCTATAATGTCTTAATATAATAGTATTAGACTTTTTAAGTGAAACCAATTTATAACCTAAAGGATTTTCTAAAGCCAATGGCCTCTCCCAAATTAAAAAATCCAGTGAAATATAGCAAACCTTATCTAAGTTGAATAGCTCCTAAAAAGTGCCTACTGTGATTTTCTTTTTTATTTTTTAAGTATAGTACAGTCGTGTTTATAAAACAGGCAGTAGTAGAAGGGACTTGGAATTAACTGCTTTAACCAAATTTCACATGAGGAAATTTTCCTATTGAATGTCACCTATTCTTTTAATGGGATAAAAATTTATGTCCTGCCGGTCAGTGGAGATCAAAACATAAGGCTGTGTCTAATCAGCATATCAATATTGGCTGAAATTACACCTCTGATGGTAGCTAATAGGAGCACAGGGCAGTTTCCTCCTAAAGAATATTAAAAAATATATCATGCTTTTTCCCCAAAGCCATTGTTGCCTTATATTTAGCTTCTTGCTCTTGGCATATTTCAAAGAAAGTTACAAAATGAACTGATTTCCACGTACAATTTGGTCTCCTTATCATCAGATTCTCCTGTTAGGGCATTTGAGGTCTGGCTGCAGAAGCTCTGGACTTTAGTCCTCTCTTTAGAATGAATGAATTATATGAACTTAGAGACACCTAGACATTGGTTTCCTAATCTGCAAAATGAGAGTTGCAAACTGAATGATTTCTAATTTTTCTTCCAGTTTCATGTCTCTTCGGTCTCAGACTGAGTGCTTAGTGTATTTAACTGAAGAAATCCGTTTTTAAATAACCTCATTACATCGCTGAACTGAGGCACATTATTTCATAGACTGTAGGAGTGTTACAGCCTTAGAAAAGTGTATTATTCAAATATTGCTTTTCTAATGACTGCTAACAAATCAACCCAAAAACCAGTGGTTTAAACAATTATTTATTATCTCACTCATATGCAGTTGACTGGGAGAGTTCCGTTTCATCCTGTAGAATGTGGGTGGCTGGGACAAATCTGCTCTGTATGTCTCATTCTAAGGTCCAAACTGGAAAGGTAGCAAATACCTAGAGCATGTTCTAATAATGCAAAAGTGTGGAGCTCCCAAAGGGGACAGGTGAACAGACCAGTGATTCCCAAGACCATCTGTTCAAAACTAGCAGATTGCCACTTTCATCTACTTCCCTTAGTCAAAGCCGGTTCATGGCCAAAATTAACGTGAATAAGCAGGGGAGCAGATTTCTTCCACTGAGGTTAATAGTGAGAAAAGGAGTAAGTACTTACAAAAAAAAAATTATAATTTACCACAAATGACAGCCCAAAGAGGAAGGATTTCATGGATGCAATTTTCTAGGTGACTTAATTTAAGGGATAATTATCATTCACTCAAATATTTTGGAGCACCTTCTATTGCCAGGCAATATTCTGGAAGGAAAAGAACTGGCTGGTATATTTGATTTGGAGGGTAGAGGAAAAGCATAAATAGAGAAGATAACTTCCAAGTTTTAGGCTTGGATGGTGATGGTACCATTTGCTAGAATGAAGACACAGGGAGAAATAGGTCTGGGGTAGGGAATCACAGGATCTGTTTTGGACTTTGACAAATGAACCAGTCTTCACACTTTACATAGTGCTGCCATGCACATCATGTCTTATTCATTTTCATCTTAGCAAGGTAGAATGGGTAATAAGGTGTTTTAGTTTTCTACTGCTGCTTTAATTAGAACAAATTTAGCTGCTTAAAACAATACAAATTTATTACTCACAATTTACTTGGGCCAAGACCCCAGGTGTAAGTTAGCTGGGTTCTCTGAAATCAAGCTGTCAGGCAGCACACCCTCATTTGAGGCATCAGTCCTCTTCCAAGCTCACTTATTGTTGGCAAAATTCATTTCCTTCCAAGTGGAGGATTGAGGTACTTATTTTCTTGATTGGTCAGGATCACTCTCAGCTTTTAGAAGCTACTTGCCCCCATTAAGAGATAACAGCATAGCCATTTGCTTTATTCCTCCAAGCCAGCAGAAACTTTTTCATTTATTCTATCACTGGTTAAGAAAACTCTCTGTGTTTAAAGGATTCTTGTAATCAGATTAGGTCCACCCAGATAATCACTGTATTTTAAGGTCAACTGACTTGGGACTTTCATTCCATCTGCAAAATCTTTTCCTAGAAGTACCTAGGTTCATGTTTGATTAAATAAGCAGAAGATAAAGATCTTGGGAGGGCCCAGCTTTAGAATTCTGTTCACTCCCTAAGCCCCTTTTGCAGGTGACACACCTGAACCTTGGTTAAATTGACCGCCATCAAAAAGCCTATCTAGTGACAAGGCATCTCTCTGAATTTGGTCTTGTGATTTAGTCCAAGGCTCCTTTTACCATGTCAGGCTCCTCTCTTCCTCCAGGAATAATTTCTGCCACACAATGACCACTTCCATCCTTGGAAGTAAAAACAATACTGCACCGTACAAAATTATCATTGCCTTGTTGTTTCCATCTTCATGTGCCCTATCTCACACAGCACTTAATACGCACTTGCTACAGGATTAACGAAAGCAGGGAGTTCTGTTCCATATATTTAGAGCATCATGGCTGTGTACATCTGATGTTTGCATTTACTATGGAAAGTTTGCATGGCCAAAAAAAAAGACAAGCTTGCTGAGACCAGCATGTTAAAGTGGTGCTGATGTTAATAAAATTACCTTTAAAAAAGACCTTTGTTATCAAATATTCCTGAGAAACACTGAATTAAACAAAATTAATACAGTAATGCAAGGCCTTTAAAGCCTTTAATATGCTATATGTGTGGAGTGCAATATTGTGATTTATAAGAAATATATACACACATATATATAAAATATATATTTGGTCATTCAGATAACTGAAATAAATACAAGGTCTGTCTAGAAAAAGTCCCACCATTGGTAATATAATGAGAATGGTTTGTGTGGCACCAATGTAACCTGGCGGCCAAGGAGAGTGGACTGGAATGTGCATATGTGAACAATGATGACTTCACTGCAGTAGATGCCATTGAGTGAGCATGTGTACTGTGTGGCCATTGCATTCAAAATGACTGAGCAAGTAGAGCAATGAACCTGCATCAAAATTAGCATTAAGCTTGAATATTCCTCTGTGAAAACTATTCAGATGATTCAGAAGACTTTCAGGGAGGATGCAATGAGTGCAGTGCAAATAAAAATGTGGTACAAATGCCTCAAAGATGGTCAAGAATCTGTTGAAAGTGATCCACATTCTAGAAGTCCTGCAGCAATTAGAACACCTGAAAATGTTGACATGTATGGACTGCAATCAACAAAGACTGGCAACTGACAGTGTGAGAACTAGAATCTGATCTAGGGATTCCAGAAAGTACTGGCTTTTCTGAAAACTAAAATTGCCTTTGAGAGGAAAAAGATTTCAGACTGTGGATGAGATTCAGGAAAATACAACAGGGCAGCAGATGGCGATTGGAAGAACTGTGTGAGGCCCCAAGGTGCCTGAGATGTCATTGACCTGTGTACACTCTTTCTCATCTCTTATATCTTCTTCAGTAAATGTCTCTATTTTACATATTATGTGGCTTGATACTTTATGGACAAGCCTAGTATATTTCTAGGATACATTTGGTCTTCAACCACAGCTCTTTGGTTCACAGCTTCCAAACCCCTTAGAATTTCCTAAGTGATGAGAGCTACAATGGTATCTCTTGTTATGTTAATGACGACTTTTGGACCCCACCCAAGAGTGCTAGTTGCAGTAGGAGACAACCATGTAGTTAGAGAATTGGAACTTTTAGTCCCACTGAATTCTGGATAGGGGAGAAGGGCTTGATGTTGAATCAATCCCCAATGGACAATAACTTAGTTAATCATGACTACGTACTGAAATCTGCATGAAAACCCAAAATTTATTGGCACTTTTTTGCAGGAAGAACTCAGGTTGGGGAATTAGAATGTTTCCACCTGCCACCATGACAGCCCCAAACACCACAAAGACCTCACCCTTTGTATCTCTTCATCTGGCTGTTGATTTGTGTCCTTTAATACCATTGGTAATAAATCAGCAATCTAGTGAGTTGGTGGGTTTTTCTGAGTTCTGTGAGCTGTTCTAACAAATTATTTGAAACCAAGGAAGGGATTATGGGAACTTTTGATTTATAGTAAGTTGGTCAGCAACATAGGTACAAACCTGGTCTTGCCACTGGCATCTGAAGTGGAGGTGGTCCTGCTGGATGAGCCCTCTGCAATCTGATTCAATTTCTGTGTAGACAGTGTCAGAATTGTATTGAACCCCGCCCCTACAATCATACACATTGAAATTGAGTCTCGGAACACTTCTATAGAGCTACAGAAAGGAGAAATATGTACAGAACTTGATAGAGAGCCCTTTTTCTATCAAGCATCTCAAGGTAGTGCCATCACTCTATAAAACACTAACTTAACTAAAACCTTTCCACTTCCCTTCCACTCATTAGTCAAGAGCTACCCCTTATATCACTAGCTTTTGTCATCATGGTTACAGGTAGAGAGGGTAAACCCACCCTACCTTGAGGAATTTTCTGTGTCCTCAACATGACCAGTGACTAAGCATTGTAGCCAGTCTGATGGTATCAAATAATAGATGTGCCTTAAATAATCAAAGACAGTATGCATTAAAACTGAGACTTTTTTTTAGGCCTTACAGAACACATTCTAGAAATGAACCTAGACAGAATACAAGGTCTAAAATGTGTCCTTTACATCAATGAGGAAAGAACATACTGGAGGAAAAAAAGAAGAAAAACGCCTCTAGCGCAGACATAAATTTTCATGTCAGAGGACCTTAGAGGAATATCAAAGTGAATGTTAAATTCATCCAAGATAACTAACCTAAAAGACCTAAAAAATTAAATCTACATCAACTCCCAGCACTCAGTGATAAATCTATGGCTGAACATAAAAAAGATGACATGCCTAACTTCTTATACCAGGTGTGTCAGTTTCCAAAGCACTTAGAGGAAACCTGGGAATGTATCACAGGTGACCCCAAATGTACATAAAATACTGGGCTGCTATTTTCACTCAGATTTTCAAATTAACATACATGATCATAACATCATTTTTCCCCTTGATCCAAACAGATGAACCAAGCAACAACAACAAATAGAAAACTTACTCTTTCAATCATTAATATTTTTTCAAGTATCTGCATCTTTCTCTGGTGCTCCTTTGACTTCTCTTTCTTGTCATCAGGAAATATTGCACACAGCTTGTTGCTAGGTTCTACAGAGAAGAAACCCAACAGACTCACACAAGTCTCGCTGGAGCTCATGGCAAGAGCTCAACAACAAATCACTGGAAAATTATCACCAAATGGCCAACTCACTGGGCTGCCAGTGAACAGAGCATCATGTCTTATTGTTCACACACCTATCCTGGGAGCTTCAATAAGACCAACACCGAGATTGTAAGCCTTTTATTTTTTTTTTTTTCCAGATTTAATGTGTTTTATTGATTAAATTATTACATTTGTAACAATTTCCCTTCCCTCTGCTCCCCTCCACCCGGTGGCCCCCCTCCCTCCAGTTGTCCCCCCCTTTTAGATTATGTCCATTAGTTGTGCATACAGTTCCTCCCAACCTCTCTCCGTCTATTCCATTCCCTCCTACCTTGATCCCCAATTCCTATATCATCTCCCTCCCTTTCCCCATTCCCCCTCCCTGTTGACCTCCCCCCAATATGCTTCCCGTACCCACAGTTCCTCTTCCCCTCTCGTTGCCTATTTAGTTTGCCTTTGTTTCATCTCCCTAGCTTCTGTTTTTTTTTTAAACCAGTCCCTTTAACATCTCATATAACAGTGGTTTGGATCTAATGAACTCTTTCAGTTTTATTTTGTCCTGGAAACACTTTCTCTGTCCTTCTATTCTGAATGACAATTTCGCTGGATAGAGTATTCGTGGTTGTAGGTTTTGGATTTTCATTACTTTGAATATTTCTTGCCAGTCCCTTCTTACCTGCAGGGTCTCCCTTGAGAAGTCAGCTGATAGTCTAATTGGGACCCCTTTGTACATAATTCTTTTCTTCTCTCTTGCTGCTTTTAAGATTCTCTCTTTATCTTTAATTTTTGACATTTTGATTATAATGTGTCTTGGAGTGGTTCTCCCTGGGTCCAGTTTCTTGGGAACTCTCCTTGCTTCCTGGACCTGCAGGTCTATTCCCTTTCCCAAGTCTGGGAAGTTCTCCTTTATTATATTTTCACTCAATTTTTCAAGTTCTAGTTCATCTTCCTCATTCTCTGGAAAACCAATGATTCTTATGTTGGGCCTTTTATAGCTGTCCCAGAGGTTTCTGATCCTTTCGTTGTTGCTTCCCATTACCTCTCGCTGCATTGGTTGACTGCTTGTTCCTTCTCCATATTCCAGTTTGTTGAAATGAACTCTGGATTTTTTTTCCTCACCATCTGTCTCGTATGTGGTTTTGTTCCTTTCGTTATGAGTGTTTTTTGCTTCTTTCTCATCTTTTTCCTGCTCTTTTGTGAATTCTGTAAGCCACCTGATAACAATGGCCCAGAACTGAGCCTCTGACAGGTTTCTTATCTGTTCATCTGTCAGGTTCTCTATCTGCTGCCTGGTGAGTTGTGTTACCGGTATTTCTAAAGTTGCCTGCCTCATTTTGACAGATGCTTTTTGTTTTCTTGGGCCGGCTGTCGGGGGCAGTGCCTGTGTACGCGTCACAAATTAGCGACCGGCGCCTGCTTGTCCGCGACCTATTTCGCAGCCCTGTGGTGCTTTCTTTGGGGGCGGGGGTCCAAGATGGATTCACACAGTTATTCAGCTAGGAGACCGGGATCCGTCCTCCCGCCCCCCCTGGGCCTCACTGTTCAAGGCGATGCGGCGGCCGCTCTCCCCAGCGCTGGAGTCGCGCACCGCCAGGGGCTTGGCCACCAGGACTCCTCGCCGCCCGCCGCTCCGGGTGCCACCGCAAACAGCACTGCCCTCTTTAACTCTTACCTGCCCAAATGGCACTGCTGGTTTATAACTTCATATGTTGGACTTCCGTGTAGTTTTATTTTCTGGAATTTCTAGTTATCCTTTGTTTTGAAGTAGTTGTATTCCTCTCTAGTTGTAGAGGGAGACCTAGCGTGTCCGTCTAAGCCTCCATCTTGGCCGGAAGCTCAAATCTTCTTCGAGATTGTAAGCCTTTTAATTACTAACATATAACAATTAGGAACTTAGTAGTGGGGGAAGCAGGGAGATACTAGGTTTTCTTTTAGGTAAGAACACATTTCTTGTGCTTGCCCATTTCTTTTTGCACATTCTCCTCCGATCTTCAGTGCCTGATCAAAGGGACTATCATCTTCCTCCTGGGAACTAAATTATTTCTCTGTTCATGGGAGATTTTAAACACCAACAAATTAAACAAATATTTCTTGTGTTCTTGACACTCTTTTTACCAAACACACTGTGATCAACCTAGAGATAGTTACCTTGGAAATATCAGCTCTAGAAGTGAGCACAGAAAAGCTGTCCTCCCATATTTCAATGAAAGTAATCAAGAAAGTAGTATATTAACATTCAGGAAGGTAACTGTATTCTAAAATATGTTCCCAGTAGGAAAATTGGCCTGATCAGAAATTCTTTATTCTTAAAAAGTTTTCTACCTTAAAAAAATGTGATATATTTTGTTAGTACAATTATTTATCCATTTATTTAGTGAATACTTGGTCATGCACTTTAACATGTGCAAACACTGCCCTAGAAGCTGGAGATACTGTATAGTGATAAATGACAACATGGCCACATGGAAAAGTTCACTTTGGTGGAGAAACAGACAAACATTTGTAATATAGACTAATTAGAATTATAATAGTAATTCAAAGTAATAGGGGACCATAGAGGACAGAGAGCTAAACCAGAAGGAAGGAATGCATGGTCCAAGAAGACAAGGAGGAGATATGTAGACTAGATTTGGAAGGAAAAGTAGGAGCAACTATTTATGTATTTATTTTTAGTTAGTTGGTTTACTACCTACCTTGCTCCAGATGGGATTTAAGGAAACTTTCAAAGATATATAAGCCATGAGTAGATGAGTGGATAAAACAGCTATGGGACATTTACACAATGGACTACTACTCAGCCATAAAAAAAGAAGAAAATTTTACCCTTTGTGACTGTAGGATGGACCTGGAGAACATTATGCTAAGTGAAATAAGCCAGTCAGAGAAAGACAAATACCATGTGATTTCAGCCATATGTGGAATCTAATGAACAAACTGAACTAACAAGCAAAATAGAAACAGATTCATAGATAGAGAGAGCAGGCTGGCAGCTAAGGGGGAAGGGTTATGGGGTGAAGGAATTGAGCAAAACAGGAAAAGGACTCATGGATATGAACAACAGTGTGGTGACTGTCGGGGGAGAGGGGTACAAAGGGACTAAATGGTAATGGGGAAAATACAATAAAAATCATTAAAAAAGAAAAGATGGTGATATTATGTTAATAAATAAAAATGTACTTTGAATATTAAAAAAGATACATAAGACTTCAAAAGTAACAGAAATTCAAAGTAAGTTTTTACTTTTTTAAGAGTCAGGTGGGAGGGAGTGAAGGAAAGAGTGGGGAAATCTGGGGGACCTAGGAGTGAAATAAAATGAATGCTATTAAATGTCTATGTATTTGTAAGATGAGGACCCCAAATTTGGGTCCAAGCCTTGTAGCAACCAAGTCAAAAAGGATAAGTTATGAAATAACCAGCAGAGAGAAGAAATAAATATAAAAGCCAATGTTTCTCAGGTTAAACATTTATAAAACAAAGAAGTATGGAGGTGAATGAGCAATCCAGAGGTCTTCAGTATAGACTGAGAGGAGGAATGAGAATGGGTAAAGTCACAGGGGAAAGGGGGTACATGGACATGGACATGCTTCATGCCACATCAAATGGAGCTGTCAGAGGATGTGAAGAGAGATGGCCACATTTTTTTTATTTTAGGAGGCTGGGGAAGTTATCCAGGTAACAGTTGCCAGGACTTTAAGGTTATGGCAGTGGACCTGTACAAAATGGGATAAATTCAAATGACATTAAGGTAATATAGACAAAACAATAAATGGAGACGAGGGGTGCCATATGGATGTATATTATTTCTAAGCCTTTGGATTTTGCATTTTTCCATCTTGTACATGGGAATTAGAACTAGCCTAACCACCTAGTTTCCATAAAGATAGATAAAAGTAAAGTCTAATGTGAACAAATTCATGTTACTTTCTTCCAATAAAAAAAAAAAGAGGAAGAAAAATATTAGTAAAAATTGTATTGTTTAGGGTAAAGCATTATGGGGTTCATAGATGAGAGCAGCTGGCAAAGCAATATCAGCGTCCCTACAACAGATTTGAATAAAGAGATGGAAAAAAAATTAAAAAAAAAAAAACAGAATCGAATACATCCCCAGACATATTTCACATGGTTCAAAATTTTACCTAAGACTTGGCCAAAGGAGATGACAGTCACTTCCAGCACATTCAGTAATTCAGTAGCATGAACATTGGGCAAAACGGTTTTGCTGATATTATTTGCTTTGAAAATGATATTTCTAGTTACTGGGTTTTTTGTTTTTTGTTTTTTCTTTTACTCTTAATATTGGTTCATTGTGGCTATTACTTTTTAGTAATTTTTTAAAAATTTTGTAGTGTATTTTTTCTAGGACTATTTCTCAGTTTTTAAATTTTGAATTAATGATTAATTTTATAACCTTTAACTTAAAGAATAGAGAAGTTAAGTTAGAGGTGATCGTGGCCTAATGACAATGATGGATAATATTTATTTAGTACTATTAGGTGCTAAAGATTCTTCTAAGAGTTTTACATTATTAATTAATTTAATCTTCACAAAAACTCTCAGAGGCAATAACTATTAATAGCACCATTTTACAGATGAGGAAACTAAAATTGTCTTTTTTTTTTTTTTTTTTTAATCCTCACCCAAGCACATTCTTTCTTTCTTTGCTTTTAGAGAGCAGGGAGGGAGAAAGAAAGACATTGATATAAGACAGGAGCATAGATTGGTTGCCTCCCATAGGCGCCTGGACCAGGGATCATAGATCCCCAACCAGGGATGGAACCCACAATCCTTTGGTTATAGGACAACAAGCCAACCAACTAAGCCATACTAGGCCAGGGCCCAAAATCAAATCTTTACTGGAGAAATTTTACTGGAAAAATCAGTATGCTACTTCTCAATAAATACATATTGAATGAATGAATGTCACTGATATCAGACACTCCCAAATGACATATTTCCCTTATTGTTAATTAATTGATCATTTTAATAATGTATTCCATTTACTTTCATATTCTGTCCTGACAAGAGCCCTGTGAGGTAAGTGGGCAGGAGAAATTGAGGCACTGTAGAAGAAAAGACAAAAAAGGAACAGAACTGGTCTTCTTGCTTCTATTCTGGTTTCTTCCTAACATATACAGCAGTCCCTCTCTGTATCGTGGTTCACTTATTGTGGCCTCGCTGTATCACAGGGTTTTTTAAATATTATATTTAATTATTTATTGCGGGTTTTTCACTGTATTGTGGGATTTTGCGGTACTGTGTACATATGTTGTTAAAATTACATAGGTTTAAGAGCGTAGAATATGTTTAAGAACATAAGTAATATTTATATAAATGTGGAAAAGGTTAAAAGGGGAGTGGGAAAGGTTAATAAGGGACTGGGAATGGTTTATAAGTGTGTAGGAAGGATTTATAAAGCCTTAAAATATATATAAACACTAAAATAAATGTAAGGTTCCTACTTCGCAGATTTTTACCTATCGCGGGGCAGTCTAGAATGTAATACCTATGATAAGTGAGGGAATACTGTCAATAATTTTTATTAAAGATATAAACTCCTACTTCTTGTGTCTTTCTAATTTATTCTACTACCTTAATAGCTACAAGTCGCCCCTATTAACATGAATGGTTATCATTCCCTGTTAATGATAACTTACATTCAAATTTTCTAACATAAAAATAGTAATATTAACTTCCTTTACTGTACACAAAACCTTCACCAAAGAAGAAATCTCCAGAAAAAAACAATCATGACAATATATAAATATTAGGAACCTAAAGCCAAATCACTAGAGAAGATCTTAAGGATACTACTTCAATTCTAAAATGTTTATGTTGATATTATGAGATACTATAGCTGCCATATATGCCTGGAAATATAAATCAGTGCATTCACCATGGAGCGCAATTTGATACTATGTATCAAAATCATAATAGGCATACCCATTGACCCAGCAATACAACAGCTGAGATTTGTTCCTAAAGATGCACTCTTTTATGTAAAAATATTTAGATACAGCTTTTCATAGCAGCACTTTGGATAGAAAATGTTGAAAATAAGTCAATAGTAGAGGATAGGTTAAATTAATTATAATACACCTCAAAACTGAATGCTATACAGGCAAAAGATTTATATGTACTAATATGGTAAGACCTGCTTCCAAGATACGTTAAGTGAAAAAGTAAAAGCAGAACAATATGCATTGTACGCACTATTAAGAAAGAGGAGGGAGAAGAGAAGACAAAGAACAATATAGAATAAGAGGAAAAGGAAAGGCTAGGGAAATAGTAATGTGGAAAATGCTGGTGTATGAATAAAGTATTCTGGAAGAATGTGCAAGAAAGTAATAGCAGGGGTTGCCTTTGAGAAGGGCATTAAGTGGCTAAGAGGTAGGTAAGGGAGAGACTTATACTTAAATACTTATATTGATTTGGGTCATCCAGGAAGAAGCTGACAAAATGAGATTAGAAGTACATGAGATTAATTTATGAAAGATAAGAGATTAGCAATAGATAAGGAAATAATGTGATGCAGGTTCGACACCTATGAAGGGATAAAATGGAAGAAGATGAGGGTAGGAGGAGCCCGAGAGGGCAGTGCAGCTCTGAGAAAGTTTCGGCAGGCCAGTGGAGTGGCAGAGAGTAATGATTGCCTAGCAGAGGGGTTCTACATTGGGCAGAAATAGCCTGGCTCACCAATCCTCTTCACATTCAGTGCTATCACGGTGTGGCCTCAGCATGAACACAGGGCAGATCCTGAAAGTGTGGCAGCTGAGGTCTGTCAGCTAGCTACACTCCTCACAGCAGCTCTTAGAGGAAGCTCTGGGTGGCATACCTCCATGACTACCAAATGCCATTGTCCTTGTGATTTGCATTGCCTAGGTATATGATAATAATTATATATTGAATAATTTTATGGGGATACTGATGAATAATACTTAATGATATAATGAATTGTACATGCAATATCATTAAGTTGAAGAAAGATTTAAAAATATTTATATAGTGTAATCCCAGTCTTTTCAAATAAATATATAATAGATAAATGCATATCATAATATATATCACTATATAAGCCCCCAAAGACTGGGAGGAGCCCAGGCATGTGCTCTGACCTACACTGAACCAGCTACCGTTTACTTGGTAGGACGACACCCAGACTGAGCCACGCTGGTCTGGGCAGAAAAATCTGTATTTTTAAGGTGATTCAAATGACCAGACAAGTTTGAGAACCACAGCCAGGAAGTACTTTGGCCTTCAGCAGTTACTCCTCAAGATTTTTTTTATTCCTGTTGAGTAAAATGGATGGGTGGAACAGCAAAGATCCCTTCATGCCCCAGAACAAACCACCCTCCAATCCCTGACATGACAGAAACTGGGAAAGATGAAAGCACTCAGTAATCAACAGGATTAAGGAGAGATAAGTCCCTTTTCTTTGCTTGCTCGCTGTTCATAAGAAACATCATTTCTGAAGGGGAGGAAAGGACTGTTGAGGATATACCTAACAAGTTCAAAGGTAACATTTGCCTCCTGCTTGTTTCTTTTTGCAGATGAGCTGCCTGCATGGATAGTAGACCAGGGATGATACAAAAGACTCTACAGTGTACGGGGCAATGAGTTACCTGGCCGAAAATGTCATTAGTGCTGAGACTGAGAAACCCCAGTTTACAGATATAGATTCCAACAGAATATGATCCAACACATCGTAAGTAATATTGTATTTGTTAGTCATTATTGTTATTATATCCAACTCTAGTGGGCACCACTATTTAACTGCCCAACAGCACTGCAAACTCAGCATGATCCAAACGAAACTCATTATTCTCCCCACTCCCACCTAACACACGTCCTGCTGGGCACCCTTCTCAGAGCCTGGCACAACTGTCCACCCACACAGAAATCGTCCTCAATTCTTTTTTTTCTCTCAGCCTGATTCTAATTGACCACAAAGTCCTGTGGATTTTACCACCTCTACACTAGGTCTCAAATCCTTCCCTTCTTTGTCATTTCCCAATACCATTGCCTTGGCTCAGACAGACATTGGTTGCTTTCACCTGCATACAGCTGTATCTTTCTCCTTTCTCACAGGACAGGCTATATTCCCTTCAGTCTATTTTTCACACAGCAGCCAGAATGATCTTTAAAGCAAAGATTCCTAAAGAACCTCACTCCTAACATTTGTAGACTAGAGCAAGAACAAGTGGAGGTACCTAGTCCATTGCTATCCAGTTCTGTTTTCACTCCAGCAACCCCTCACAATGGGAATTCTATGTACATATGTGCACACACACACAAACACACAACTAAATAACCCTGGAACCACCCCTCTTGTCCTTGGGTATGCATGCATGAAAGGGAAAGCCATCTCTGGAGTGTGCTTAGAACCCATCCTTTTAACCAATATATCAATGTATCATATTGCCTCTCATTGAAGGACCAAAAATTCCGGACAAGTAGAAATTCATAGATTTGAAGAGTACCAAAAGGCCAATATTCTAGTCCAAGTGTAGGCCCAGTTTTCTGGGTGTTTTGGACAAATCATGTTAAATCTGTGAGCCTTGTAGGAATAAAGAAGGAAGTAAGATGCTTCTTTATCTTCTCTCAGAAGGAATCCAAGCTTTCCTTCACATGGTCAGTTGGCTTGGCCATGCACAGTCAGTATGGACAGCTGAGTGGCAGGGGCTGGCAGATGGGAGGACTACAAAATGTAGCAAGGCATCGAGAACACAGTTTTCTTTTCCCAACAAAGCAACAGAGTCATCAGGTAACTATGAGAAACCTTCAGATTAAACAAAGGCGAACCAAACACCACGGAGAAAATGTCATCTAAAACCTCGGAGACTGGGACCCAATGCCACTATCTAACTTCATAAACAGGGGAATGTTTAAACACAGAACTCCAAGGATGGAATGGATAACCCAAGTAAAACGTTTCCTCATGGGAGCTGGGTCAGGGCCAGAAAGGAAAAAAGGCAGCCAAAAATGATGAACTGCGCTCCTTTTGCAATTTTGTTTAGGGCCTTTAAGACAGAAGCATCTGTGCATCTCTCAGGAAAGAGCTGGTATAGGAAGCAGCAAGTTAGGAGACTGGAACCCAGCCCCTTAGGTAGCACAGGGTATCTGGAAACTTCCTCCATTTACTCCCCTCCCAATGCCCATCAGCAGTACAAGATCTACTCCAACTTGTGTTTCCAACAGAAATGATGACTAATTGTTACCTTATTAGTTCCCACCTTCTCCTCCCCCCACTTCAGCAGTCAAGAGAAATAAGGGAGAGTGTTGTGCCAGGCACTGTATATATGCATGTGCTGGCCTTGTCAATGTCCTCTGTGGCTTCCAAAAACAAACAAATAGGAAAAAAAAAAAAAAAAAAGATGCCTTGTCTGCACACAATGATGAAACCTACATGCAGCTTCAGAAACAATGACCAAACAGAAACTAATCAAACTTACCCATCTTGGAAAACTGCCCTTGGGTATCACCCCCCACCCCACACGCTTCTTCCTCACTCCTAGGTTTTTTCTTTTTTTCTGCATTAGTCCCATAAATAAATAACATGAGACTTATACTGAAGCACCTGTGGTGACTGGGTGAACTATTAATTATGAAATTTGGATATACCATCTGGGTTAACATTTGGCTGAGGACAGCTAAAGCTCTCAGTGCTTCTGAGAAAAACTCTGAATATTTTTTCTATTAATTATTATACTATTCCTCCCAGCTGGCATTTCTTTGTCTCTCTCCTCTTGTCTCTTTAAATCCTAATACCCCTCCAAGGTACCACCAAGTCTCTCCTTACTCAGTATGCTTTCTCTGATTTCCCAGCCCACATGAATCCCAATTGCATTTATAGTCAGCATCCAAAGTATATCCCTTACTTGTCTTCTAATTGTTTCATATGTATCACTTCAGTCTCCTGAATTCAAGAGACCATATAGTGCCTCATTTTCCTTTTTATCTCTCAAAATGTACAGCACAGTGAATAAATATCCCTTTAGTATTGAATTTCACGTATATTTCAGGACATTAACACCACTGAATTATCAGTCTCTTAAGGGCAGGAATCAGAATTTATTCTTTGCAAGTGTCCCTCTACCAACCAAATTGACCCTCTAGCAGGTACTCAACCATTTGAAGAATGAAAAAAAAAAAAAAAAAAAAAGACCTTCATAAATACTCCAAAGACCTAGAATGTGTTCTTTAACTGGATTATGCAATATTACGTATAGCTGGGCTGACCTTTGAAATCATGTAGTCAGAACTTTAAGTTTTACCAGAAAGGACACTGAGATTCAGGTAGGTAAGCTAGGTGAGGTTTCAAGAGTAAGCAGCCAGTGAATGGTAGAGACAGCACTAGGTGTTTCTACACAGGACCTAGAAATGATGTCTTTCTTTCCTATTTTGTGCTCTAAGCACCCATGCCTCCGTTCCATTACTACACTTGAGCACAGCACTGTTGGCTTCCTGATCTCCAAGTGCCCCCCCGCCCCACCCTTGACCAGCTAATCACAATTACACATACAGGCTTAACCACAGGTTATTGGATGTTTTAAATGCCCTCTCATGATTATGATTTTCTTACAGAATCTATAACCATTATGTCTCCCCAAGACCCAGGGGCATCCTTTCAGAAATTACCCCAAAGTTGGGCTTGCTTGTATATTTGTTTCTACCAAACTGTAATCGTTTCTTTGGTCTTTGATTTTCTCAGACATCATTATGCAGTTACCATTACACTTCTAGCCTGAAGAGCTGGCCACACAACTCTCCTCAGAACAGCTGCCAAGTTTGCCAGTGGTGCTGTTTCCTAGGCTGAGGCAAGCGGGGTAACATTTCTCTCTTTCAGGAACCAGAATTGCTCTTTTTTTTATGCTTGAGGTAAAAGGCTTTCTTCACACTAAATGAGTACTGAAATCAGACCCCTCCAGCCAGAATGCTCTCACATTTGCAGGACCTATCGTATTCCCCTGGAGTACCACTTATTAGAATCAGAGAGGCTATGATGCAGTAGGCAGTTGGACAGACACGAGCAGAGGAGGAACAGTAGGCCAGGTACAGAAGGTCACCATGGTGAAAAGGCCCAGGTGCCGAGCAACAGACAGTTGTAGAGTGGAACCTCACCCCCAGGATGACCTTTCTTCCCCTAGCATATTACTGGCCATGTGGTTCAAACCCTCCCCTGATCTTTCCTCCACTGGCATGTCACTAATCATGCAGTAGACCCCTTTAGAGGAGAAATGAGGGGACCTGGGAATAGGCTCATAGGACACCCACACATTGCCTTATACAACCACTCCCTTGAGCATTAACACCTCAGGACAATGAAGTACTGACCGCATCACATAACATTAGGAACAAAGCCTTGGGTCTGTTGACTACAGAGGCAGAGCTTTGATAAAACTAGAGATAACATCTAGGACTCAGTCCTGTTTCAGCTCCAGGCCCAGAAAAGCAGCAAGGTCAGGCAGGGTGATGCCATGGCTGACGTCAGGACCAGCTGCGATGACTAATGATCCCTTGCCCCAGCCTGACCAATCAGTGAAGACCACAACCCTGAGGAGACACACCTGGAAAGCTGCTGAATATTCTATTTAGATACTCCCCTGGGGCCTCCAGATAAAAAATCCTCAAGACAAAGTACTCAGTGCAGCTCTGTCTCTCTGGAGCAGAACACAGCCATTTCCTTCTTCTTTCCTCAGGGGCGAGTACATTTGCCTTCTTCCTCCTAAGCTCCAAAGGCCCTTCTTTTGCCTCTGTAACTTATTTCCTGAGCCCATTTCTTCTACATCTGTGACTTTCTAAATAAACTTTGGCTTGTATTTGAGTCTTCACTCTGAATTCTTTCTCAGCCAAAACTCAAGGACCAAGGTCTAACATCTGGTGCTGTTTTTCCATTAATGGTTAAATGGAAGCTGTCTGTTTGGCAGTCCAGTAAAGTCATGCCAGATATTTGATGGGGATCACAATTTAACCTATTGCTTTTTGATGTTCCACTTTCAAGTGCCAAACCCTCCTGGACCTTTGGCCTACAAACTGTGAATAAACTGCATATACTGTTCTCAAAGAGTATTGTTTGTTCATCTTTGAGTCTTTCATCATCTAGAAGTTGATCAAATACAGATAGAAGTGATTGAAAGTGTTCTTAAGAAAGAACAATGGTAAATGCCTTCCCATACATTTCTAATGATCCAAGCTTTCTAACAGGACTGGTCCTTGGCAAAATTGCAATGCTCATCTCCGCATGATAGGCATCCCCCTGCCTTTGGGGCTCTCTCTACCTCAGGTCCACAAGGCAGTAGACTCATGGATTTCTGTGCTTCCTCAATGTGCTATTTATATAATGTTTTTCACAAGAAGCACTCCAAACATTAAGCATGTCTGTCTCTTCTTCACTCCCTAAATCAAATTTCATCTGTGTCACCTCCTAGGGCCCTAATTTCTGATATAACTAATCACACGAGGTATATAATTTTGAGAAGTTTACTTAGCCTCTCTGAATCTCAGTTGCATCATTAATAAAAAGAAGTGGGAGGGCTGCATCTCCCAAAACCTCTTTCTGCTCAAATATTGAGTCTATCATTAAACTATGATAAGGGGTTGGGACAGGGGATAGGGCTGATTAATGGTACTCCCATACTGTACTTGTTCTGACTGGCACAATTACATTTTAATAAGTGCCTTCTAGAAATGATGTCTTTCAGAGACTCCAGTGAGGACAATTTCAGGCCCTGTGGCAGATAAGCAGCAGAGCTATTTTTGACAAGACAGACTTTTCAGCATCATTTTTAGAGACACCATGGGGTAAGAAAAAAAGGCTAGATTTGATGTCACAAAAATCTGAATTTGAATACAATTCAACTGTTTACAAGCTGAGTGACCTTGGGCAATTTATATCAGCTCAGTGAAAGTCAATTTGCTTAACTATAAAATATCTTAAAGATACTTTTGTTAAAGAAGTGTTATTTTTGTTGTTCCGGTGAAGAATTAAATAAGAAAATGTATAAAGCACCTAAACAATACCTGCATATAAAACATGTTCAGTAAACGTTAATCCCTTTTTATTCTTACTCTACCCAAATTTACTCTGCATATGCAAAAACTTCAAATTACTTCTTTTGACCAATCCCAAATGTGAATCTTTTCATTTTCTAGAATAAGGCATGAATTATTAATGTAGTAAAAATAATACCACCCCACTGATTAGAAAAAGCTAACTGAAAATTACTGGTAAGAGACATATAACTCAATTCTTTTATAACTATTTGTAGTGTATTATTTCAGGGCTCTGGCTCCAAATTTCTCCTACTTCAGGAGGCCAAATTAGCTAGCCTGACCCAGGAACATGCTCATTTTGCAACTATATAAACACATGAAACTCAAAAATATTCTCTTCCTTTATTTTAATGGGGTGGGGGGCAATGTTTCTTAAAAAAGGATACAGAGTCTGCCTCCCTCAGCTAGCATCAAACAGAGGCCAAGAAAATAAATATTGCCTCATATTTTCAGAAAGAGTCCAAAGCCACCTCTATCCTCCCTCCCCTGTAGGCATTTCCTTTTCTCATTATCTTTCTTGCAGGGAAATTGGAGTGCACAGTCCAGTGAGTCGTCACTTGATTCAATGTGACTCCAGCTGGGAGGAAACTGAGGAGAGAATTCTCAGCATGGACATGGTGGGACTGCATTGGCCTAAGAGGCCAGGATACTTTGGGAATTGGTTACAGGTCCTCAAACCCAGAGCGATAAACTTTGGGAAAAAAAAGAGTGTGTTGCTCTGTCATTACAGCAGAGGAGAAGGCTTCCAGAAACCAGTTACAAAGTTAAAAGCATTCTGCTGCTCTCAGAGGCCAAGATGCTTGCATCCTGGGACCTGACCCTGAGAGTGGGCCATGCTGTCTTAGGTACCCTCTCCTTTAGTGTCAGGCAGCTCTCCCCCGCTGCACACATGTCAGAGCCTACCTATCCCCAAACTTCTTAACAATGGTCTCTTCCCTTAGTGGCCTTGGTCCACCTATGTCAATAGCCAAGTTCACTTACATATTCTCAGGGTCAAAATTCCCTAACACACTTTTAGGGTGAAAGTAGATGAAGGTGGATGATTTGTAGCTAAAGGAACTCTGGCTTCAAATGATAGTATGCTCAGCCTGAATATCTACTTGATAAAATCAAATTTAGAAGGTAATATTTGCTTTTTAGGACACCCTGAAGCTGTGGGGAAAAAACAGACTAAGTGGCAAAGTGGCTACAATTTTGTCAGAAAAGAAGTCTGAATATTTCCAAAAATTAAAGGATCCAGGAAAACTGGTTTGTTGAAGTTAACATGGGCAGATGCCCTAAATTTTTCTGTGAGTGGCAATTGCCAAGATTTACATTACCCAAATACCCAGACATTCTATTATGAAGTTTAGGAAATAAGGAAGTATGCCTGAAATGAAACCAGTTAAGGTTCAACATATTAATATGCTGATATTAATATATATTTATTAATTTTGAAGGGAGAGAGAGAGAGAGAGAAACATCAATTTGTTGTTTCACTTATTTATGTATTCACTGGTTGCTTCTTGTATGTGTTCTGACTAGAAATCAAACCTGCAACCTTGGTGTATCAGGAAAACACTCTAACCAATAAGCTACCTGGCCAGGACCTATATATGTATATTTTTCTATATAGATTTATATGTGTACTTATAAGTATATGCAAATATATATGTGTATACATGTATATATTTACATGTGTATATATAAGTGTATGTGTATATATGTGTGTGAATATGACACATAACTCTAGTTATATCTATATAGGTAGATAGATCTAATATACATAGATATATTTGTGACACTGTTGACAAAAAAAATCAATGGCAACTTGTAAACAGGATTTACAGCACTGAAGTAATTTTCCCTGAGCTAGCATTAAATCCTACTTACCACCATGGTTAGCCTTTCAGTTCCAAATAAACTGTTATTCACTTCCTAGTTCTCACAAAGAGTTATTCTGAAGACTTGTTTATACATCTTTGTACAGCTCTGATTCACTGTTCTCTCAAGCTGTTCAGAATAATTCAGTTATTGGAATGCACACGATAAGATTAGCTGCCTCCCTCACCTTTACCCCAAGGGTATCTGAACTTTTACAGGTGAAAGCTGAGATTTTGTTTGTTTTCTTTTGTTTTTTCAAGATGATGGACTGAGCACAGGTAAAATGTAGAAGTTTGTCTTTTCTCCTTTCAGGGTTGCAGTTAATAGTTAAATTGATAATAAAAAATAAAAGTTTTCTTTAAAAGGGAATAAATTCCTAACAGAAAAAAGAAAATAGAACGAGAGTGAGAGAGAGATCTCCACAAATTCTTTGAAAATGAATAGTATATGGAAGCATTTGTGCAGAAAACCAGGAAGAAGCTGCGGCGTAGAGTGCCTGCAGGAAGAGGCAGTAGAGACCTAGCCCCTTCAGAATTTTAGGACAAGTTATTTTCAATCTATTATTTTCCATTTCCTTAAACTAACAATCAATTATAATAGGAAAATAAAGACATATTTTAAACAGTCTCTTTGAGGATTTAACTTGAAGACACACTCCAACAAAGAAAGAGTGAAACCCAAGAAAGAAACAAAAAGTCTTGAGTTATAACAATCTCTGAGGATGACTCAAAAATCAATAAAAAATAATCAGACATTGACAGAAGTATAGACAACCATAAAGCAATTGCTCCAAATTAGAACAGACACTCAGTGGGCTCCATGGCTAACTTTACAAGCAAGAGAAAAGTATGGATCCCAGTCAATAGATGGAATGAGCAAGAAGTTGCAAGGTCATAATATGGTACAGAAGGCTACATTTCTTCTAGTAACTCCAGGGGGGAAAAAAAATTCAAAAACGTTATAGTGTAAATATGAAACTGATTAAAATATGACATGATTGGAGATTTGGAAGAATATAAGTAAAATGAATTCCTTTGACCTAACCCTAGGACCCTGACTAGTCAAAGGGCAAAGGGGGAAGGGGGACATGGCATTAATGTATAATGAATAGTATTTACATAAGCATATTATAAATGCTTTCTTTTTTTAAAATTATTTTTTAGAAAGAGGGAAGGGAGAGAGCAAGAGAGGGAGAGAAACATTGATTAGTTGTCTCTTGTACACACCCCAACTGGGGACCAAATCGGGAATTGAACCAGTGACTTTTCAGTTTACAGAACGATGCCCAACAAACTGAGCCACACTTGCCAGGGCTGTAAATGCTTCCTGAATGGACTTCAACTTTGGAAATAAACATATAGACGAATAAGGGTCTCTAGAAAAAATATCCTCTTTGTATAGAATGAGCTTTCCAAGCCACTGTCACCCATTAAGCACCAGACTTTCCTCTAAATTTAGATCTTAAGTAGAAAGAAAGAGAAAGTAAGTTTTTTATTAGTAGTACAGTAGCTTGACATTAGGTAAAAATGAGAACTTTTTTTAGTGTTATTATTTGAAAGAATGACAAAGTTACTTGTAAACAGGTACCTAAGTCAATAAAATACTAGTCACCCCTATGAGACTCCCAAATGGTCTCACCAAACAAAAGCCTTCTTTTTTTTAATTCTCTGTTTAGGGTGGCTTGGTGTTACAGGTTAAGCCCTCCTGAATGTGCCACTGCAGATCCAACCTCTTGATCCCGATGGCAGAATTGCAGTCACATTTTTCATGGTCCCAGCAGCTAGTGGAACTACACTCAGCCAGCCCTACTCCACATCCAGAATGTACCATGCTCTGCCAGGAGTAATGAGTGATACCTCTCCCTCTCCATCTCTCCTGCTGGCTGCAAGGCCAATAGCAGTGGCATATTTCTGCCAGACCAGTCTATAATTATTTTTAAAAGAATAATCTAACTCCACTTCTAGAATTTTAAAATTAGTTTTTAACTTGACAAGCAAAGCTCAGCAGAATTAACCCTGACTGGCATGGCTCAGTTTGTTGGGCATTGTCCCGAAAAACAAGAGGCCACTGTTTTGATTCCCAGTCAGGGTAAATGCCTGTTGCAGGTTCGGTCCCCCATCCGGGCATGAGCGAGAGGCAACCAGTCAATGTTTCTCTCACATCCATGTTTTTCTCCCTCCCTACCGCTCTCTCTAAAAAATTAATAAATAAATAGTTTTAAAATAAAGAATTAAAGCAGCAGCAAAAAAACAAAAAAAGAATGTAAGTGGCACCATCCTGACTGGTGTATATTTAAGCAGTAATTGACAGAGGCTTGTGAGGGCTGTGAAGATCAGTGAGAAGTCAAGTGGATGACAGCAGAGCTGCTGATCCTCTCATTGACTAATGGAGAGTGCAGAGATATTGTGCTAACTCCCTGAACTGTAAATGAGGGGCTGTTTGCCAACACACAATGGGAGAGTGGTGCCTACAAATGTGAGAGCACTGTGGGGGTCCAAGGGTGGAGGGAGGTCAGTAGGAAGAGCAGCCTGAGATGGTGAAAACAGCATGTGTGTTACTACGAGAGGTAACTCAGTTCAATCCTGACCCCACGATGTGCTGGATGTGTGACTAGGGTAATAAGTTAAGCTTTTGGAGCCTCATTTTCCTCTTAATAAAATGGGCATAGGCAATGGCTCTTTCTGCTCCTCCTGTTCAACAGCCACAGGAAGCTGCGTATTCCTGCACAGTGCCAGCTGCAACCCTGAGACACAATGGTGAAGGTCCAAGTGAATTGATGTGGTCGTATTGGGTGCCTGGTCACCAGGGCCGCTTTTAAGCCTGGCTAAGTGAATACTGTCGCTATCAATGACCCCTTCATTGACCTCAACTACATACTCTACAAGTTCCAGTATGATTCTCCTCATGGCAAGTTCAAAGGCTCGGTCAAGACTGAGAACGGGAGGCTTGTCATCAATGTAAAGTTCAGCTCCATCTTCTAGGACTGAGATTCCCCAACATCAAATGGGGTGATGCTGGTGCTAAATAGGTTGTGGAGTCCATAGGTGTCTCCACTACCTTGGAGAAAGCTGGGGATCACTCAAAGGGTGAAGCCAAAAGGGTCATCATCATTGCCCCTGCTGCAGATGCCCCCATGTTTGTGATGGGTGTGAACCATGACAAGTATGACAGCTTCCAAGATTGTCAGCAATGCTTCCTGCACCACCAACTGCTTGCCCCCTACCCTCACCCAGGTCAAGGTCATTCATGACAACTTTGGCATCATGGAGGGATTCATGACCACAGTCCAAGCCATCACTGCCTCCCAGAAGACCATGGATGGCTCCTCTGGGAGGCTGTGGTGTGATGGCCGAGGGGCAGTCCTGAATATCATCCCTGATTCTATTGACATTGCCAAGGCTGTGGGCAAGGTCACTCCTGAACTGAATAGGAGGCTCATTGGCATGGCCTTCTGTGTCCCCACCCTCAATTTGTCAGTTGTGGATCTGACCTGCCACCTGGAGAAAGCTGCCAAATACAATGACATTAAGAACATAGTAAAGCAGGCATCAGAGGGCTCCCTGAAGGACATCCTGGGCCATACTGAGGACCAGGTTGTCTCCTGCAACTTTAATAGTGATACTCACTCCTCCACCTTTGATGCTGGGGCTGGCATTGCCCTCAATGACCACTTTGTCAAGCTCATTTTCTGGTATGACAATGAATTTGGCTACAGCAACAGGGTGGTGGACCTCATGGTCCACATGGTCTCCAAGGCATAAGAGCCCCCTGGACCACCAGCCCCAGCAAGAGGAAGAGAGGCCCTCAGCTGCTGCAGAGTCCTTGCCCTAAATCAAGCCCCCAACACAGTGAGAACCTCCTGACTTCAACAGTTCCCATCCCAGACCCCCTGAAAAAAGGGAGGGGCTTATGGAATGTTACCTTGTCATGCACCATCAATAAAGTTCGCTGTACCTAGAAAAAATGGGCATAATTATATCCATACTACAAAAGATAGTACAAGGGCCTTGGCATATGTTAACTGCTTTCCTTCACTGCAAATGTTACATCTGTCACACTTTTTCCTCAAAATCCATTCTAAAGAAACAATTTCTTCATAAATCCTCTTTCTAGTTTTATCCAGGAATAGCATATGGGGCCAGTTACTTCCTCTTTCCTTTTATGAGTTACCTCACATTTCCATCCTAACCAAAAAAAAAAAAAAGAAGAAGAAAAGAAAAGAAAAGTCTTCCCTTCCTTCTGAAGGCCTTATATAAATGCTCAGGATAACATGGGTAGGTACATCATGGTGAACATCATGTGGTCAAGCAATGGGTTACAAAAGTGACATTCAAAAAGAGTGAAAATCCATACAGGTCCCCTTGGCCAAAGTCAATTTTGTGTCTCCACCATTTCATTGCCACCCTCCTCTGCTTGGACTCCAGAGATGACTGTAGCAGGGACTCCATTTTTGTCAGTTTCTATAAAATGCTGAAGCCATAGGGCCTTTCAGATACTGACATTGCTGTGGACCTAGAAATCTCACCTTTGAAAATGTTTCTTACAAACATCCCCCAACATGTCTATGTAGTTATAATTAAGCTGAAAGGAAAATAATTTTCTACTGGCCAGTCTCTTCCTCTGTGTGTTTACCTTTTTTTTTTAAATAAGGTATGTGACTTTATTTATTTGTTTGTTTATTTATTTATTTATTTTTAGAGAGAGGGGGAAGGAGAAAGAGAGGGAGAGAAACATCACTGTGTGGTTGCCTCTCACTCGTGCCCCCAACTGGGGACCTGGCGTGCAACCTAGTCATGTGCCCTGACTGGGAATCGAACCAGCAAGCCGATGCTCAATCCACTGAGCCACAGCAGCCAGGGCTCTGTGTGCCTACCTTTTAATAAAACTTCTGCATTTATCCCTTTAGTGAAGATTTCTTTAAAATCACCATTTTCTTTTTTTCCTCTTTCTTTAAATGTCATGGCCAATAATTATTTCCTGGTGGTTTATCATGCAGAACTCAGCTCATCGGTTCATTTAATGTCACTTCCTTTTACTATCTGTGCCAGTGAACAAGGTTCAGAGAGGACACACCACAGCAGTGATGGCCAGGTTGCTTGCCCCTTCATAGCAAGATAGCATGTGGAGGATTTAACAACAGCAGCACTTCTCCCATTAACAGGGGGCGTAAGTCCAAAAAGAAAAAAATAGGACCCAACCATAAATCTGATGACTGAAAATAAATGAACAATATTTGTTTGCAAAAATAATCCAAAAAACTCCAAGGTCCTATAACTTGGGCTACAATATCAGGCCACATTAACACACTGAGTTTCTCTTCTTAATTTCCACAGACATCAGCAGTTCTTCCATTATCTTTTAAGATGTCCTCTCAATCCCAGTATACCTGGAAGATCCTGAGAGTGTGGCATAGTACGCAAGAGCTTTTACAGGCCAGTGCTCTAATTTAGGTCCTGTTCACACCTGCCCACCATGAAGGGCCAGCCACTGCAGGCCCTACCATGGCTGCCCCATTTCAGACCACTGAAGCTCCCTTGGGTTGCTGCTGTCCTTACTGCCCAACTCTTGAGAGAGCAAGCAAATACAGCCGTGAAGGCTATATATGCATATTGTAGTCCATGTGAAGGGCAGTCCCTGAAATTTTGCAGCGTACAACCTGCCCCACAAACATCATAGCCCTCAGGCTGATCTAAACCCTCAGTACTTAACTCTCATCACTCACCAGCTCCCACTATGCAACATTTACGCACAGTTGGTAAAACCAAGGACGATAATTACTTCAGTTTGTATATGTATCATTTAAGTAAAGGGACATAGGGGGCAATCTTGCTGTGAGAGGGATGGCAACATGGCACATTCAGATAAGAGTCATACACTATACCCAGATCAGCTTCTCTCATCTCATTCTTCTCCACACCCTGTTGCTCAGTCTGGTTTGGTAGGTTGTGTTTGCCTCCCATTACATCTTTCCAATCCTTTCTAGGATGTCTAGATATCTTTGGACTGCAGTCACTAAACCTGTCCCCAGTCTTTACTCAGTATGCTTCTCAGCTCCACAGATCAGACAAAACAAACAAAGCCTAGTTGAGGGTAAGGTCACCAGCTTCCAAGAGCCTATCTTCTCTTTAGACTCAGATGGGACACCCTGTTAGATGAATAAAGAGACTCACCAGAGTTATGTAAGTCTCCTTTTATGTCAACGGTTGGACACATGATCAAAGCCAAGCCAAATAGTTACCTCACTCACAAAAGGGGAGTTTGATCTGAAGCAGCATGAGGCAAGAACATAAGAAAATAGTCCATGTTCATCTATCCTGATTCAATTCCCAGACAAGACTCCCAAGTGCTTCCTGCTAGGGCTTCCCTGCTTTCTGCCTTTTTTCTAAATTTATTTCTCCAAACTTTTAGCATTTTCATGAGCTACCAATGTCCTCTAAGTAAATTCCTTTTCTGCTTAAATTAACTAGATTCTATTTCTGTTGCTCACAACTGACAAATCCTAATTGGCACATTTTGTGTAAAGAAATCAAAATATTGCTGGAAAACACTAAAAATAAAACTTGAATTATTGAAAAGTCTTATTTTTTTTCTTGAGTGATTAGAAGCAAAAAATAGAAAATATCATTTTTCCTTAAATTAACTGTTATAGCCAATATGATCCATATTAAAAATCCAGATGAGCCTTGACAAAATAATGCAAAATTTTATCTTGAAAGATAAATATGATATAACAGGCAAGGAAATTCTGGGGGTGGGGGTGAGTACTTGTCCTGTCAGATGTTAAATTAATAAAAGCTATTTAACCACTGTAGGAAACAGTATCCTGGTTGTATAGGAATAGAATAAAGATATAAGAATAAATAGAAATTCAGCTATCCAAGAATATGTAGGGATTTAGAACATTATATAGTGAGTATTTCAAATACTTCAGGGGTAAGCAAGAACTAGAAATTATAAGTAATGTTTGGAAAATTCATTAGTATTTATAGTTAGTGAAATATAAGGTTGTATTCCTACCTCACTTCATATTCCAAAATAAACTCTAAATGGTTCATATGAAAAGGATAAATATTTTATAATTAACCATAAAATTATTGAATATAATTCAAATACTTAAAGGTCACCACTTAAAGTTTAAAAAATAAACCATAAAACTACTAGAGTAAAACATAAGGTAACAAAAATATTAAAAAATAAAAATCAAAGTAATATTATTTTAAATATACTTTTACTATCTTGGAGTAGAAAAGTTTCATCTAGAAAATATATCCCTGTAATCAAGGGAATGTGGGGTGACTAGAAACATACTCCATGCCTTCTACTCGTCGTCGTCGGCAGCCGTCCGTCTCGAGAGACGATGGTGTAGCTTCTTAAGAGTCTATCTGCACCTCCGAGAATGGCTGTGCAGTCCGACTCGGGAGTGACACGGTATCTGTCTCCTCCCGTGTTGAATCGACATCTTGCGATGACGCTGGAGTGTCCTCTCCAGTGAAGCTGAAGCTACAGAGCCTGGGCAGGGTGATATGGAGGGTCCGCTGTTGCCCATGCAGCGGACCCCCCCTCTCTTCGCAGCTGAAGGGTCCAAGGGAAAGACGGAGTCAATACAGCTTGGCTTCAGGTGCGCCGCAGGAGTTGCCGGTGTTGACTACAACATCAAACCGCCTTAGGGACTCCGGCTCCGGATTTTCTGTCGGGGTTTACTCCCTTAGCCCTTCCCCTGAAGAGGTATGCCGCAAGGCAGCGGAGGTTTTTTGGAGTCAGAGTTTCCTTCTCTGATGTGCCCTGACTGGAAGATCGAACCAGCGACACTTAGCTCGCAGGCCGACGCTCAATCCACTGAGCCAAACCAGCCAGGGTTTGTATATGTAATATACAAAATATGTGTTAATCAACTGTTTATGTCATTAAGGCTTCTGGTCAACAGTTTGTGAGGAGCCAAAAGCTATACATAGATTTTTGGCCACAAGGGGGTGGGGGACATTTGCACCCATAACTGCCACATTTTTTCAAGGCGACTGCACCTAACTTTTAATTGCCTCATTTTCTCGTTTGTGAAATAGGGATAACAGCACTTATCTCTTAAGGCTATTATAAAGAATAAAGTTGCTCAGGTAAAGCTAATAGGATAGGATTTGATGTCAGTAGTACTGTATTAATGTTAACTTTAAAAAATGTTTAGACATATATAATCTAATTTGACTGTGACAGTAGTTTTTTTAGGTGAGACTTTTCAGTAGATATTAAGACATCTTTCAGTAGATATTAAGACATGCATGGATAACACTCTGTTCCACAACCATGCCTTCTACTAAATAGTTAGTAACTGTACTATGGTATTTCCATTCAATGGAACATCATGTTCTTTAAGATCTACATGAAGATGTCCATGTTCAAACTCTATTTTGAGCTTGGGGCTTCTACCAGTTATTCATCACCAAACGGGAAGAGCTCTGATAGACTCAAGGACTAAATAGAATCCTCAGGAGCACTTTTGCAAGGAGATAAGTGGATATGATAAACAGATCTGGATCAAGACAAGTTATCATTTTCACTTTTTTTTTTTTTTTCATGACTCTATTAAAAGCCAAGGTCAGGAGTGGGCCTAGCAGAAGAGGCCAAGGAGCCAGGCACTCCAGTGACTGGGAATGTAGAGGTTAGATGGATAAAAGGACTTAGTTTTTAAGGCCAGCCCCTCTTACCTGAATAAGACAATAGACAGGGAATTGGGCCAAAGTCCTTACCAGTAATAAAGAAAGTATTAACTAGACTGTCCTCTGGGTGGCATGCACCTTTGGACTTAGGCATAATGATGAAAGAATTCACAGATTCCAAATTCTAGTTATGTTTCCTCTCACAGAAGCCTGGGAAGATGGCAATAGGATCCTTAGCCTGATCTGTTCTCTTATGAGCTATGCTTCATGGTAGCCTGCAAAGGTACAATCACCAGCAATAAAATCTCTAAATTCCACCAGACTACTGGAAGTCTTGAGGCAAAGCTATTTTATAGACTTACCTAGGAAATTGACATCTACTGGGAATCTCAAACATCTAAACTACTTGCCCCTCAGGTTTTGTGAAACCAAATTCTGATCATTCCAATGAAAGCTGACCTCTCTCCTCACACCAACTTTCCCATTCCTTCCTCCCTTACCTACCCTACTGATTTACTTATAAATTAATTAAGGCACTTAACATATTTATTTTCAACTGGAAGTGAAATATGTTTAATTCTATTTATGTAAATTATTTCATTGAAATAATTATATTTTCTCCACCAATAACCAATTTAATAGAAAAAGCACCTCCCTCAAGTCTTTCCTCAAATGGCAATTTCTCAGTGAAGTCTACTCCTTTTTTTACTGTTCATGTAATAATGTGATGTATAAAATAATATAGTGTTTAGTATACTTGTATAGCATATTCTTCATTTCTCTCTCTCTTACACAGATACACATACAAATATGATGAGAATAGGGGTTTTGTCTGCTTTATTCACTGTTATTTCCTTAGAATCTGAATTAGCATCTGTCATATAATAGGCAATCAACATGGTTGTTGGAATACATGGTGCCACCTTGAAAACTGAATTCGAGAAAGGATCAAAACTCCCTTGCCCTTGGTAGTCAGCCTAGTTATCTGAAGAAAGAATTGTCTGGCAGCTATTACAGGATCTTTCCTTTATCCATTATTCATGTTGCTTCTTACTTACATCTATGATTATGTAGCAGGACAGAAAAATGGTAGAAGATGGGCCATGAACAACCCTATCATTGTTAGAAGGTGTAAATGGTAAGAGGATACTTTTCAGTACTATCCTCACTATCGAATGCTGGGTAGTACACACACACAAAAAAAAATGCTTATGAATACAGGAGGAACAGAAACATCTCTCCAGGGTTCAGAGCCAGTAGTGATGGCCCTTGCATCCTCTGGGACAATAAGAAGGGGCTACTGTGTATTAGCTGGTGTGGCATCTATCTACCTTTAAAAACACAGAAAGGTCATTGGCTGGTCAACTCTGCAGAGACTTATATAATTGAATTTTAGGGGTACCTTTTATTTGTGATAACACTTTGAAGTTTTGTTTCCTTTTTAACTTTCTACATTTATTCTCAGACCATTACATATAATTTAAGAAACTAAACCCCATTAATCTAGTGTCCAATGCAAATTTTAGCAACATGATAAAGTACAAGTAGCTCTCTGGAAAATATATGATGAGCTTATAAAACAAAAATAAATGTCTCCAAAATTTGAAAGTAAAATAAAGCTCAAGATTTGCCCATCAATTTCCAATTTCAGTATGGTACGTTATTAAAGAATCATCATCAGAGCTTCAGGAATAATCAGAGAGCAAAAAAGGCCCACCCATGTAGAAATTCATTTTAAAGAGCAAGGAGAGGAATCTGAACCACTTTGATGCTCCTTTCCTATAGCTCAAATATTTGATCAAGGCTATTTCTTAAAAGCTCAAATTCCTAGGACCCTGCAAATTCATGAGGATGGAAGGGTGTCCTAATTCTCTCTCTCTCTCTCTCTCTCTCTCTCTCTCTCTCTCTCTCTCTCTCTCTCTCTCTCATTGGGCATGCACCACCTAGTTGAAACAAGAATCTCTGTAAATTACTCACTGTTTTTATTTTACCCCTGCTGGGCTCCTTGTGAGCCTTCCTGGGTTTGTTATACTCTGAAATATGGAGCATTAATGGCCTTTTAGAAAGTGCCAACACGTGTTGGGTAGAGGCTACTTGTTCTGCTCCCCATAAAAAAGGGTGTTAATAGGCTCCAAAGGGGGCCCTCAGTAAGGAAAATAGTACTCCAAGCCTTTATTAACTAACTGCTATCTTCTAGGGGGATCCAAAGTAGTGAGCCCTCAATTTGGAAAAAGACTACATTCAAGAACAAGGGAAAGAAGGCACTAATGGAGTCCTTTTACAATTCGAATTAGATGTGTGACCTTGTAAAACCTGATTAACTATTGTGTTTTCATCTCCCCCTGTTGACAATTGGTTTGTTAAGTGGCTTCTCTTAATAGCAAAAATGAGTGTCACAGAGCGGGTGCTGCTGGAAGCCAGCCTTTGCAATTTCCACTATGTGGCAGATCCTTCCCAGCAGATTTTAGTTCATAGATAAAATCATTTGAAAATAGAAACCAAAAACAGAAGGCATTTTTGGTTCTTAAAATAGTCCTATCTCTGCCATTGCTATGGCTATTATATAAAAATGTTCAGAGCTTTTTGATGACAAGGGTAATAAGATATTGGACTTTTCTTCTTCCTTTTTTTTTTTTTTTTTTTTTTTTTTTTTTTTGGTCTTTCTACCTCTCAGAATAGTATCGCACATAATGCCTGGCTTCATTAACAATTAACTCCAAATGGCAAATGGCTAAGCCACCACATTAGTATAGGAACAATACTGTACAGCTGAGCTGGCCCTATCTCTGCAAATAACTCTTTGGAAAATGGCATATCAGATATTCAATAGATCCAGCTAGACCTTTCCAACATTTCCCTTTACCCAAAGATAACTTGGAAAAAAATATGCCCATACTCCTTTCACTTATTCTCATCTCCCATTCCTCTAACTTCACCTACTGATACACTTAATATTGAACTAAACTTTTTTCACTAACATTCTGAATGTTTACTTGGAAGTTGTTTTAGCACTTGATTCCAGTTGGGACCAGAACCTGAAGCACTAAAATACCCTGGGAAAAGCTAGGCTCTTGCTATATCTGGTTGAGACTGGAAGCTGTAATGTTAGATATCTTGCCAGAGAGTCTGTTCTCATGACATTTGTAACCCAACTTTGTAATGCCAGAAGAGTTCTTGAACCAATTATATAAAGGGAACTTGATACTCCCCAATAGTCCCAAGAGTGAATTATGACAAGTCTGAGTTGCATGGGCATGTGGACCCTGTCCTGGTCGCACAACTTTGCACACAGGTGAAATGAGGATAAAATGGACATTAAGGCAGTCTTGAAGAGAAAAAGGAGTCAAAAAGGGCCTCATGAAGTTTAATAAGGAGAGAGAAAGGCATGTTACTTAATTGACTTGGTGATGAAAACAGGAAATGGGGGCATTCTATCTTCATTCTGCTACTGGTATCATAGAGAAGGAGTAAGAAGAGAGAGGTGGAGCAGGCTGGGTGACTTAAAGCAGGTTACTTAGCTTCACTGAACTTTCGTTTCCTAAAAAGTAAAATGAACCCTCTGTAAGGCTAAAATCAAATCATATCACTGTTGTAGGCAGAATAATGGCTCCCTTAAAAGCTCTCCATGATCTGATCTATGAAATATGAATAGCACCTTATATGACCAAAAACAAAAACAAAAACCTGCAGATGTGATTTAAATGTTTTAGTTGGGGAAATACTCAAGAATTATCAGATAGGCCTAAATGCAATCACATGTACTCTCAAAAGAAAGACATAGAGAGAGATCCAAGATGGAAAGGAATAAGTGGATGCTACACTAACCTCTTACCAGGACTAATCTGGAATTACAACTAAATTGTACAGAAATCATCCTGAATAACTAACTGAGCAATAGTTGGAGAGAAACCTTATAATCACAGACAGAAGAAACCACTTCATCACAACATGACTGGTATGGAGTGTGGAGAGGGCAGTTTGGGCTCCTATGAGTGGCAGCTGAAGATCCAGAAAAATAGTTTAGCAGCCAGGGGTTCCCCCTGTGAAGTGTGGGGTCTAAACCCCAAGCTGTGCTCCCCAGGTTACAGTATCAGAGCTGGACAGGAAGTCAGATAGCATCTAGCTGTGAAAAGTGGAAGCATTTCTGTCTACCATGGAGAGATGGTTGGAGTCACAGAGAGCTTCTTAAAGGACCAACGAACAAACTTTTGTTTGCACCCACTTACCTGGGCTCCAAAGTGGGACAGAGTGGACTAGAGACACTTGAGGAGAGTTTGGGGATGGTGGGTCTGGGGAGAGAATGGAGAGAGAAGCTGATAGAATCCCTATGCTGAATCAACCTCCGTACAGCAGGAGCCATCTTGTTTAGGCAAAGCACTTCCCTCCAAGAGGCATCAGCCTGAGAGGAAGCAATAGCCCCACTCACACTGCCCCACCACATGGTGCTTGAACCTGACTGCTGATTACAGATTGACTTGATTAACAGCTGAAGCAGACAGCCACAGACTGTGGATCGCTGGTAGTCTTATACAGACTGCCTAAGGTGAGACTGGGACACCATCTGACATCACTAGGGGTGGATTCAGAAAGAGAGGAGTGGTTAACACTAGATTCTACTGAGACAAATTCCACCACAGTCTTCTTAGAGATCTGTGTTACTTTCTCACCTGCACAGCCTTTTAACATCCATTTCTTGTCCTTTAAGTTTGTGCCTATTAGGTCACTTTTTTATTATAGTTTATTTCAAATCTCATATTTTGCTCCTCCCTTCTCTTACTCCATTTTACCTTCTTATTTCCTCTTTTTACTTTCATTTTAAATTTTATTTTCTCTCTTGCTATGACTTGTTTCCATTCTTACTATTTCTCCCCTCTTCAGCCTCTCAAAACCATTTTTCTAGTCATTGGTCATCTCACATTCTTTTTCCTGTCCTTAATATACCCTTATTCTCTCTCTGCTTTGATCAGTCTTTGTTCCTTGGTTGTGGATATGGTGGTTGTTTTTGCATTTCTTCCATTTTACTCCTAGATCTTCATATTTTTGTATTTCAAATCTCAAATTGTACCAGTCCCCTCTCCTACTCCATTTTGTCTTCCATCAGGCCTTTCTTTTTTTCATTTTAAATGTAAATTTTTTCCTTTTTTAGCCTGGTTTTCATTCCTCACTCTTAGTATTCCTTCTCCCTCTAACACCACATAATCATTTGCCTTTCCTCTAGACATCTCTTGAGCTTTTCTTTCTTTTTTCCCTCAAATTCCCACCCCACCTATATTAATCTCTGCTCGTTCATTGTCAATAGTGTTGCTGAGGATCTTTTTCTAGGATTTGGTTCCTCTTTTTCTTCTTCTTTTTTTTTTTTTGTTCTCTCTTTCACTATCTATATCTATATCTAAATTCTGTTTAAACCTAATACTCTACATTTTTCTTCATTCCACCTTCTTCCCTCCCTTTTTTATTTAAGATGTAAATCTCTCTTTCTCTCATTGCCTTTTCCCTGTTCAGTACTCTTATTATTGCTCCTTTCTCTGCCCTCTCAAGAATTATTTTTCTTTCAGTTAGTCATCTCATATTCGTTTTTCCTTTCTTATAATAGTCTTAATCTCATTACACCTTTATTAATACTGCTTAGTTTGCTGTTGATAGTGTGATTTTAGGTGGGAGTTATTTTTGTGGGTGTGGGTTTCTTTCCTGGGCTGTTTGGTTTTGTTCTGGCAGCACCTGTACAACAGCATGCAAGATAAGGTGGGTGCAGTGACTCTTAGTCAGCAAGCTGGAGGGAAGGACTCAACAAAGAATGACTCAAAACAACCAAAATTCAATAACAACCAAAGAACACACATAAATGGCATAAAGAGAACCCCAAGAGCATGACGTTCAGGAGATCAAGGAGACTGCAACACTAAATCCCACAGGTCTCCTACCACAGAAATTCACACCACAAAAACAGGAAGTCAAAAGAGATCAGTCTAAGAAACAGAAACAATCAAGGAGAATGGGGAAAAAAAGAAAGAACCTCCAATCAAAAAGAGAGAAGGAATACCCAGAAAGATTGCTAAATGAAATAGAAACAAGCAAACTACCAGATATTGAGTTCAAAATAATGGTTTAAAGAAGCTCAATGAGCTCAATGAGAATTACAAAGAATTCCAGGGAAGCTATAAGGAACTTATTGTGAACTATACCATCATGAAAAAGGACATAGAAACTATCAGTAATAACCAGAAAGAAATGAAGAATACAATAGCTGAAATGAAGAAAACTGTAGATGGAATTAAAAGCAGGCTAGATGAAGCAGAGAATCAGATCAGTGAGCTGGAGGACAAGGTAGAAAAAAATTCCCAGACAGAACAACAGATCAAAAAAAGACTGAAAAAGAATTAAGAGGGTTTAAGGGAGCCACAGGACAACATGAAATGGTATAATGTCCATATCATAGAAATACCAGAAGGAGAAGAAAAAGAACAAGGGATAGAAAATCTGTTTGAAAGGGTAGTGACAGAAAACTTCCCTAACTTGATGAGAGAAAAAGTCATGCAAGTTCAGGAAGCACAGAGGGTCCCAATCAGGATGAACCCAAAGGGACCTACCCCAAGACACATCATAATTAAAATGGCAAAGTTCAAAGACAAAGATAGAATCTTAAAGGCAGCTAGGGAGAAACAGCTAGAAAATACAAAGGAGCGCCAATAATGCTATCAGCTGATTTCTCAACAGAAACACTATAAGCCAGAAGGGAATGGCAAAAAATATTTCAAGTAATGAAAAGCAAAGGCCTGCAACAAACACTACTCTACTCAGCAAGGCTCTCATTTAAAATAGAAGGTGAAATAAGGAGTTGCCCATAAAAATAAATAAAAAGGTGAAAAAAATATATCTCCACCAAACCAGCATTGTAAGAGATGCTAAAGGAACTCCATTAAGAAGATAAAGAAAAAGAGAGAGACAGAGAGGAACACAGGTACAAAGGGGGGGGGGGTTGTAAATGAATAATTACCTATCAATAATAATCTTAAATGTAAATGGATTAAATACTCCAAAGGACATAGGGTAGCTAAATGGATAAGAAAACATGAACCATATATATGCTGTCTACAAGAGCCTCACATCAGAACAAATGATCTACACAGATGGAAAATGAAGGAATAGAAAAAAAAAATTCAAGCAAAAGGACATACTTATATCAGACATAATACAGTTCAAAGCAAAGGCCATAAAGAAACAAAGAAGGAAACTTCATAATACTTAAGGAAACAATCCATCAAGAAGATATAACCCTTGTAAACATATATGTACCCAATATAGGAGCACCCAAATATATAAGGAAAATCTTAGAGGACTTCAAGAAAGATATTGATAGCAACACACACATAGTAGGGGATGTTAACTCCCCATTGTCAACAATGGTTAGATATTCCAAGCAAAGAAGCAACAAGAATATTATGGCCTTGGACAACACTCTAGATCAAATGGAATAATTGACATTTACAGAACCTTTCACCCCAAAAAGCAAAATATACTTTTTCAATTGCATATGGAACATTTTCAAAGATAGACCACATAGTAGGGCACAAAACAAGCCTCAACAAATTCAAGAAAATTGAAGTCATATCAAGCATCTCCTCAGGTCACAACAGCTTGAAACTAGAAACTAACATCAAGGAAAAAACTCAAACACATTCAAATTCATGGAGACTGAATTATATGCTATTAAATAATAAATGGGCTAATAATGAGATCAAGGAAGAAACCAAAAAGTCTTTGGAAACAAATGAAAATGAACAGCCCAAAACCTATGGGACACAGCAAAGGCAGTCCTGAGAGAGAAGTTCATAGCAATACAAGCCTACCTTAAAAAGATAGAAAATTTTTAAATAAACATCCTAACCCTACATCTACAGGAACTAAAGGAACAACAACAAAGCCCAGAGTGAGTAGAAAGAATGAAATAATAAAGATTAGAGAATTAAATGATGTAGAAAGTAAAAGAACAATTTAAAGGATCAATAAATTCAGGAGCTGGTTCTTTGAAAAGATAAACAAAATTGAAAAGCCTTAACCAGGTTCACCAAGAAATAGAGAAAGGACCCAAATAAATAAAATCATAAATGAAAGAAGAGAAATCACAACTTATACCACAGAAATACCGAGGATTGTAAGAAATTACTATAAACAACTATATGCCAAGAAATTTTACAATCTGGTTGAAGTTGACAAATTTCTGGAAACAATCTCCAAAACTGAATCAAGAAGAAACAGAATGCCTTAATAGACCAATAACTAGTGAAATTGAAACAGTAATCAAAAAACTCCCAGCACACAAAAACCCTGGACCAGACAGCTTCATAGGATAATTTTATCAAATATTTAGGAAAGACCTAACTCTTATCCTTCTCAAACTATTCCAAAAAATTCAAGAAAAGGTAAGATTCTCAAACACTATTTATGAGGCCAGTATTATCCTAATTCCAAAACCAAATAAAGACACAACAAAGAAAGAAAACTACAGGCCAATATCATTAATGAACATAGATACTAAAATCCTTAACGAAATATTGGCAAACCAGGTCTACAAATATATTAAAAAGACCATACACCACGATAAAGTGGGATTCATCCCTGAGATGCAAGAACAGTATAATATTTGCAAATCAATAAACATAATACATCACATAAACAAAATGAAAAATGAAAATCACATGATCATATCAATAGATGCTGAAAAAGCATTTGATAAAGTACAGCACCCATTTATGATTAAAATGTTCAGCAAAGTGAGAATAGAGGGAGCATACTTCAACATAATGAAGGCCATGTATGAGAAACCTATAGCCAACATTATACTCAATAGGAAAAAACTAAAATATTTCCCCCTAAGATCAGGAACAAGACAAGGGGTCCATGTTCACCACTTTTATTCAACATAGTTTTGGAAGTTCTATCCACAAGGACCAGACAATAAAAATAAATAAAAGTTATCCAAATTGTAAAGAAGGAAGTAAAACTGTTATTATTTAAAGATCACATGATAGTATACATAGAAAGTCCTATAGGTGTCACGAAAAAACTACTTGACCTAATAAGTGAATTTGTTAAAATAGCAAGATACAAAGTCAATATTCATAAATTGAAGGCACTTTTATATACACCAACAATAAAATATCAGAAACATAAACTAGGAAAAAAATCTCATTTACTATAGCAACAAGAAAAATAAGTACCTAGGAATAAATTTAACCAAGAAAAACTACAAAACAATGAAGAAAGAACTTAAGGAAGATACAAATAAGTAGAAGCATATACCATGTTCATGGATTGGAAGAATTAACATCATTAAAATGTCCAAAATAATTACTACCCAAAGTAATCTACAGATTCAACACAATCCTTATTAAAATACCAATGACATACTTTACAGATCTAGAACAAATATTTCAAAAATTTATGTGGAACCAAAAATGACCCCAAATAGCCTCAGCAATCTTGAGAAAGAAGAACAAAGTAGGAGAAATATTTGAATAAACAAATGGGACTACATCAAACTAAAGAGATTCTGTTCAGCTATAGAAAACATTAGCCAATGATACCTCAGACAAAGGTTTGATTTCCAAAATATATAAAGAACTCATATGACTCAACACCAGGAAGAGAAACAATTAAACTTAAATTACCAATGACATATTTCACAGAGCTAGAACAAATGTTTCAAAAATCAAAATGAAACCAGAAATGACTCTGAATAGCCTCAACAATCTTGAGAAAGAACAACAAAATAGGAGGAATCACAACACCTGATATCAAACTATATTACAAGGCCACTGACGTAATCAAAACAGTCTGGTACTGAAATAAGAACAGACAAACAGATGAATGGAAGAGAATGGAGAGCCCAGAAATAAAGCCAGTTCTCTATGGTCAATTAATATTTGACAAAGGGGAAAGAGGTATAAAATGAAGTAAAAATAGCCTCTCCAACAAATGATGTTGGGAGAACTGGACAGGGGACATGCAAAAAAAGAAACTAGACCACCAACTTACACCATGCACTAGAACAGACTCAAGATGGATAAAAGACTTAAATGTAAGCTGTGACACCATAAAAGTCCTAGAGGAAAACATAGGCAGGAAAATTTCAGATACCCTATGCAGCAATATTATCACCAATATATCTCCCAGGGCAAGGGAAATAAAGGAAAGAATAAACAAATGGGACTACATCAAACTAAAATGTTTCTGTTCAGCAAAAGAAAACATCAGCAAGATGGAAAAGGAACCAACTATATGGGGAAACATATTTGCCAATGATATCTCAGATAAGGGTTTGATCTCCAAAATATATAAAGAACTTATATGACTCAACACCAGGAAAATAGACAATCTAATTTAAAAATGAGCGAAGGACAGGCATTTCTCCAAGGAGGACATACAGAGGACCCATGAGCATATGAAAGGATGTTCAACATCACTAGCCATCAGAGAGATGCAAATAAAAAACCACAATGAGATACCACTTTACAACAGTCAGAATGGTCATCATCAACAAATCAACAAACAAGTGCTGGTGAGGATGTGGAGAAATGGAAACCCTCATACCCTGGTGGTGGGAATGCAGACTGGTGCAGCCACTGTGGAAAACAGTATGGAATTTCCTCCAACAACTAAAAATGGAACTACCTTTTGATCCAGTGATTCCATTGCTGGGATTATATCCAAAGAATCCTGAAACACCAATTCAAAAGAACCTATGCACCCACATATTCATAGCAGCATTATTTACAATTGCCAAGTGCTGGGAACCGCCTACGTGCCCATCTGTAGATGAGTGGATCAAAAAACTGGTACATTTACACAATGCTATCCTACGCAGCAGAAAGAAAGAAGGAAGTCCTACCTTTCATGACAGCATGGATGAAACTGGAGAGTTTGATGCTAAGTGAAATAAGCCAGGTGGCAAAAGACAAATACCATATGATATCACCTAATATAGGAAACTAATGAACACCACAAAAAAAAAATGAGCAAAACAGAACCAGAGTCATGGAAACAGGGAAGAACAGATTGACAGCAACTAGTGGAGAGGGCCGAGGGGAATAAGGATGGAAAGAAGGGAAAGAATCTAGTCAAGGAACAGGTATAAATGACCCATGGACATGGACAACAGGGCAGGGACTGACTGTGGGAGCAGAGGGTGGGCGGGGCAGTGGAGAACAACATGGGAAAGATTGGGACAACTCTAATGGAACTACAATAAAAATAAATAAATAAATAAATACAAAAGAAAGCCAAAAGGAAGAACTGACACAGATGAAAGAGAATAAGGCATTGGAAACAGAAGCAGGTACTGGAGTGATATGACCACGAGTGGAGGAATGAAGGCAGCCACTGGAAGCTGAGAGAGACAAAAACAGATTTTCCTCCAGTGCCTCTGGAGGGAAGGCAATCCTGCTGGCACCTTTATTTTGGCCCAGTGAAACTGATATCAGACTTCTGTTTTCCAAAACTGTGAGTGAATAAACTTCTGAAGCTTTATGCCAATAAATTTGTGGTCATTTGCTACAGCAACCATAGGAAACTAATATAATTTATGCTGTAATATTTTCAGTGTTTTCACCCATAAGACAGAATAGAAAGTGAATGGATATGTGAAGGTTTTAGCCTCACCAGATACCTAAAATTTGGAGGAATAGAGGTTATCTCCAAAGAGTAATCAGTTGCTTGCCACCAGGCAGGAAAATCTAAGTCCTTTTATCCATTAATGAAAACACCTCTTTTTTTCTTCCATTGTTTTAGGTGCTTTAAATGTATTAAATTATTTTATTCTCATAACAACCCAATGGAGTAAGCACTATTTTATTCTCATTTTATAGATGTCACCTAAAAATATACTGCTCAATCCTGGGCCTGCTTTTACCTTTTTTAGATCTGATGTTTCTTCTCCATGACCTACTTACCTGCCCAGAGCACAATAATTTGTTCTGTTTGTTTAAATTTTATGTCTTTTACAAGCAGAACTTGTGAAAGTTATTTTAATTTATTCTCCATCTACCATTCTCTGCCTTGAGTGGTTTATTATCAGAAGCATTAAATCTAGTTCAGTGAAACAATAATAATATTATAAAAATAACTATTATTTATTGTAGGTATATTATGTTAGGAATTTGATGGATTTTGTCTCGTTGCCACCTTCGTACTCAGACAAATGAGGAAATCAAGGTTCAGAGATGAGTAAGATTCTCAACTTACACAGCTGATAAGGCCCAGGGCTCAAATAAAAACCAAAAATTCAGCCCAATGTTCTTTGTATGTTCCACATGACACATACTAAAGGGACTACAAAGAAGAAGAAAAAAAGCAGAGATCTCCAAACTTTTGGTGAGCCTGAAGCTTTCCAGGCAGAGGACAGGGCCTGGTCCAAAGGAGGGTGCAAGGTTTGGGGATGGAGGATCCTGGAGCAGAAAATGGGTTTTCTGAGAGGCTCACACCACTGGGAATAATTAGAGCAATCCCAAGCATGGGCAAATCTACCAGCTCATGACCTTGGCATGGTTTCAAGATCTACCAGTAGATACTGGTGAACTCTTGATCTGAAGATAATTTTTAAATGCCTTTGGTTTTAAGGTTGGTTTATCTCATGTGGCTATTTTCACCTAATTAAATTATAGTCAGTTCAAAATTATATAGAAAAAGTTTAAAATACCTTGAGGACATAGATTATTTTGGATGAAAAATTACATTTAGCCACCAATAAACTCAATTCAATGAAAAATAGAAACAAGAAAACAGACTCCCTGGTTATTTATTGCATGTATGCTAATCGTCGGCAGCGGCAGCCGTCCGTCTCGAGAGACAATGGTGTAGCTTCTTAAGAGTCTATCTGCACCGCCGAGAATGGCTGTGCAGTCCGACTCGGGAGTGACACGGTATCTGTCTCCTCCCGTGTTGAATCGACATCTTGCGATGACGCTGGAGTGTCCTCTCCAGTGAAGCTGAAGCTACAGAGCCTGGGCAGGGTGATATGGAGGGTCTGCTGTTGCCCATGCATGGTCACTGGTTACCTTTGAATCTGATTTTTAAAGTATGACACTATTTGGTAGATC